>NW_017264914.1:0-900 GCF_000149955.1 Fusarium oxysporum f. sp. lycopersici 4287
CCCACCAGACAGATTCAATTTAGATTCGAGTAACACTAGAAGCCCAAATTTGTTTCATCTCGTGTTAGCCACCTCGATCAATTCATCACTAAAGAAGAGGATAGCAGGTCAACTCTGTTGAATTGAGGTTATGTGAATTGAAGTGCAGCGAGGTAACTTGGGAGAGCCTTGTGGAGTTTGAGACTCGAAACAGAACTTTCGCTGTAAGAAGAAAAAGCACAACATCTCACACCTCCAATCCTCACACCTCACCCTCACTAATTAGGGGGTGGATGAATCAAGAGACTGGGGGCCAGGGGGACCCTTGGACGTGGAAATGGACCCACGAAGAAGAGTGGAGGAGACGTGGGAGGGCAAGCTAAGTTACAGTAGCCGGGGCGCGCGGTTGGTAGTAGTGTATGTATTGTTAGCCTTTCGGTGTTGGTGCTTGGTGCTGGTGCTTTGTGGCCTCGTGCTGCTGGTGATTGATGGACTTTGATGGTGGTCGTATAGCAGGATAGATTCCAACAGCCACTTGAACTAAAAACTACAGTGATGTGCAGTATCCTTCATCCACGCGCTCATCAGTTGGCTAGTCTTTTAGCGAACGAGTGGATGGAGCAGGTTTCAGTGCGTGTTTGCTTTCGATGCGGCTAACATGATCTCCAGCATGATGAGGATGGTAGGGTTTGGAACATGTTTTTGCATCCATGTCAAGGCGCAACTGAGAGGCAGACAGCCAGCACTTCTCCTTTCTAGCCAAAACATCATAAAACTCGTATCTACCAACAAAGCCATTCTTTAAAAACACCAATCATCCATATCTTCTTTGTGTGCTCGAGTTTCCAACCCCAAGAGCACTTCTCCGAGCGTCAGCGGCGGCGTGGCGCTTCGTACGGCGTCACTCGCCTACTGGGTGCG
>NW_017264913.1:0-1234 GCF_000149955.1 Fusarium oxysporum f. sp. lycopersici 4287
GGATTTGGCGAACCTACCCTGAACCTGGTCACCTACCCTACACCACCACATTCTCTACTTATCCCGCCCTGGACGGCCGCACAGGAGCCCGACCAACACATGGGTGGTACCGTTGAGGCGACTCGGAGGGGAGCATCTCATGGCACCTCAAACGTGCTCTCATCTGTGCGGGAAAACCGACTTTCCAATTTCACACCCACTTTTGCAAAATCACATATAATTCTACATTGCACTTTTGTCCATCTCACCAGCCAAACCACCTCTTCACCAAATGTGATCAGATATATATGGGATTTTCACCTACCCTAGAGTGACACAGATCATGTAATCGTAAATTAAGCCTACCCTACACCTCCGTCCCAGCCAAGATCATCCTCCCTCGACTAAAGCGAAGGGCAAAGTGGAAAACGGTGTCCAGACCTACCCTACACCCCCATACTATATACCAGACGTCTGGCTACCCTGTATCTACCCTAGACCACTCATCTATCTACGCCTACCCTACCCTACACCACACCAGAATCCAGGCCCAGACCCATTCCCGGGCCAGATCCGTCCAAGTCTTCCCGGCTACCCAGCACCCCCAGATAATTCTCTCCCGCAAATACAAGCACGCCGACACCGCGCCTCTTAACAACTTTTTTACTTTTACCTACCCGGCAGCTCGCGATGGGCCCCGGCCGGGCCGGATTACTCCCTCTCATATGTACACCGACGATGTTCGAGTCGGACGCACGCCAGGCGGGACTCCCGAGCCACTTTTGAATTTCCGCAAAATTCAATAGTATGGCAAAACAAAAAAATCGACTCACGACCACGAGACAAGTACTGGCCGGAGAGAGATTTGCCTACCCTGTACCTACCATACACCCACAGAAAACTATCGGCGACGAAACTCGAATTCTACTTACCCTAGAGCCTACCCTAAACCACATATCTCGTCCAAATCGCAACCTGGCAAGTACGAAACTAGCCTACCCTACACCCCTCGCATCTCGTTTCGACAGTGTCAGATCCGCCAGCCGGAGAATCGACCTCCAGATCGACCAAATCTAAGCTGCCTACCCTGCACCTACCCTGGACCCCCCTCACTCTGGCCTGCACGGGAGCCGACATCAAATCGAACCAAGACAAACCAACCTACCCTAGACCGCATACATCACACATCATCGACAGGCCGGCCCTCGAATCGATCCTCGAACCGACCATGTCCAAGCAGCCTACCCTACACCGT
>NW_017264912.1:0-4100 GCF_000149955.1 Fusarium oxysporum f. sp. lycopersici 4287
GTCGATGAAATATCCAGAGTCTAGCCCACCAAGCTTCTGCTACGATGGGCTATCGAACCTGTTCCACGACCGCCAACGTGATGTGAGCCACACGAGACCGCACCTTGTCGCTGGCAACAAAATACGGTCGACAAGCATGAAGGATCTCTTCGATGACCTATTCTCGCCGAGCTCTACCGGCACGGCTATGAAGCGTCGGAGAGGGTGGGCTTCGCTGCCGTATCGCATCGCGACTCGTCGAAGCATCGAGCTCGTGGAGATGGTGCTTGGGGCGGCGGCCGCAACACAGTGGTACGCACAGCTTAGGCGAATTGTGCTATTGACACATTGGATTCTGCCCTGGCCGTCAGACACAGAGCTTCTAACGACGACAAAAGAAAGTAGGGCTACCAATCTCAAACGCCGGCTTACTTGGGCCTCGGTTGTCCACATCACTCCATCTTCCAAGTCTACAGGGCACGTCGAGCCTGCTGTACCGACGCGAAAGGTCAACGACGCAGACCGTCAGGTCTCCACTCAAGACGATCTATCGCAACTACTGTCAGAAGTATGCAGGCGTCGGTTCGGGGATAAAGGCTGGGCAAGTAGTGCAGACAATACAAACCCGTGCTACCACTGGTCTACAGGAGACTTGATCAGCAGCACGCGCAACTGTATTGGAATTGATACGCTTCGACTTGGCCGTGCTGTTGGGGCATATAATAGAGGTTGTATCTTTCCCGTAGTAGAGAACGGCCATCCGCCCCAATTACGGATGGTCACGCGTATTCGAGATAAAACCCTAGACGAGCTCAGCCAAGTTTTCAGCGAGCTACTGGAGGTTGGCAACGTTCATCCTAGCTCTCCAGGGGGGAGCATCACACCCGAAATTGGACAGTCTCGCGTATCATTTTTCGCGTTCCGCGACATGGCAAGCTGAGCAAGAAGCTTCAAGAGGTCCAGCAGCACAGTCACGAGGATTCCATTATCTACAGCTGCTAGCTAGGAAACGTCCACGAACAGCGGAGGAGCGGGAAAGACTCCGGAGACATTTCCGGCGACGTGGCTGTGTACGAGTTGGTAAGGTTGTCGTCGGTACGGATTCGATCCATTCGGACGATACGGGTTCGAGCGCGCAGACAGAGGAGACGGACCAGTCGTGGAGACCACAGAAACGTTTGAGAAAGGCAGTCAGGGACCAGATGATAGTCAGGCTAGAGTAATGTAGCAATCACTGTGAAGAACAGTTAAAGCGGACAGAGGGCTTCTCCATGATAGATAGCGCAATAGCTACCTTCCATCCTTATGGCGAAGATAACACTAGTTTGAGGTGCACTGTCGAACTGGACGGGGGTGAGCGGCATGAATGTATGCAGAGCGTACATGATGGGGTGACAACTATAGGTGCAGTACGATGTATTTTCTTGCGTAATTTCAAGGCTACCTTTGTAGCGCACACGTGCATAAAGTTATGATCGCAGCTGCCGACGGATAGAAAAAAAGCAAGTTGTTAGGTCCCAAAATCCGGACAAGGTTTATTGTTCAGGTGGAATAAGTGGCCGAGGCTTGACAGGAAATTACGCAACTTTGGCCGGCATTATACCTGGACCTATTTTTAAGACCGATATCATACTCGACTCAGAAATTCTATAATGCGCGCTAGTTAAAGAAAAGAAATCTACATAATACTAAATACTAGATGGCCTCAGTCAAAAGGATGCTTTACGGCAGTTGCAGTATAAAATACGCAGCGACTTGGAATGGGTGTATGGTATAGGGTAGTTAGCTGGTGTCGAAAAATGAGGCAGCATGGACCTTCATGATGAGACTTGGAAAAAACTACATCGCGACTCTAGCATTATCATCACCACTCTAATATGTATTTTTTAACGTAAGATGCAGTAATATTTAGGTAGGTATGCTAAACAGTACAAGCCGAAAACATACTTCAGTACATTTCCACACGGTATTTCATGCCACGACGAGTTCCTTCTTCTTCAAGCCGACTCAGCAATCTCTTTTTTGCGCCGGGACTGGATGCATCTTCCTTCAAGATAAAAGGCACAGCGATTTCCTCAATGAGGTTACAAAACCTATGAATATCGTCCGTTTTAATGTCCCGTTTTGAACGACAGACGAAAAGAATGCTTCCCTGGTGAAGGTGACGTCGGTAATTAGGCGAGTGAACCCATTCTCCACCTTTGACAGAAGTTGTCATCAACAAAAGCTGAGCCAGAGGATTGTAGTCAAAAAACACGCCGAAGGGGTCCTGGTTAGGGTTACAAGTCATAAATATTTAGACCTTTTTACTTATAGGTCTCTACATTTTTATAACCTTGCTAGTAAACTTGCCATTTTTTCTACACCAGACCCGCCTAAACCTAGGTTTAGGTGTCCGTGCACCATACCTTTCCCAAAACTTTTGCCAATTCATTCTTTGAACCTGGGTTCAGGTGTCCGTGCACCCTCAATCCTCCAAAACTTTTGCCAATTCATATCTCAATCCCAGGTTTAAGTGTCCGTGCGCCCCATCCTCCCTCTAAACTTTTAACCTTCTATTTCCCTCTCCGCACTTTTCATTCGCCCTCCCTTCTTTGTCTCCTACCTTTCTTTGATTGGTCGCCTTTCTGATCCCTGTATCCTCTCCCGTCTCCCATTCGATATAATAATACTCCTCATACTTTCATCCATATCCTCTTTCTCTCCCCTCAACTATTCCTTCCCACATCTCACCTAACTTGGGAACAAAGTAACGATAAAATATACATCATACATAATATATACCAATCCACTGCCCTCATCATCCTCACCACCACCATGATCAAAATTGGTCGCCCTCTGCCTCCCAAATCTAACACGAATCCCCGGCCCTCCAAGCGCCGGAAAACTACACCTATCCACCCTTCTCATGAACCCCATCATCCATCCACTTCTCCCTCCCTTACCCCCGTCGTCAACGACATCCCATCATCATCATCACCACCACCGTCACCATCCAAGCCCGCCAAATCCCCAAAGCCTGCTCCACAAACCTTCACCGAGGTCGATTCCCTGAGGAAACAGGCGGAGCCCTACCGCCTTGCCGTCGCTGAGCTACCCATCCATCTCCTCGACTTCTCCTGGTCTCGCGGCAGTAACAGGCCCCTCGACCGCAACCATGTCGCCCATCTTTGTCGCTCTTTCCAGAATGGTGGCCTCGCACGTCGAGCTGAGCAGCACTACATCCAGGTCTCCTGCAGTGCCGCCGCCGTTCAAAAGATGATCATCAACGCCCTCCCAGATACCAATCAGAGCCATATCCAGGACCGACGTCAATATGTGTTATCGTTTAGAAACTGGGCCGATTTCATTGACGAGAGGCCCGAGCTCATGGCTGGCCAGCATCGCATCGAGGCCTTGAAAGACTACGTGAAACAGACGCATTCTGATTCGAGCGATTTATGGTGGATTTGCGAGTTTTACGACAAAGGTGTGACCCCTCTCAATCGTCCCCGATACTATTAACAAATCTTCATTCCGTACATGTTTAATATATACATGACAAACCATACTCACCCTTCTGCACAGACACTCTACCAGTCGAACTTGACATCAAGCTTCGTGTCAATCGCCGTGATCTCACCCTGCCCGACACCCATGGTCAAATCTGGCTACAGCTCGTCTCGGCCTTTGATCGGGATCCCACTTTATTTTCCGTCGAGAGAAATGTCAACAAGAAGGGTATCGAGAAAAGCATGCTGGACATCTTGTGCCTGACAAGTGAAGCTCGCTTTCCCATCAGCCGTCTCGTCACGCTGTGGCGAAGCGAGCGGTGGAGACCTCGGGTTACCCGCTGGTGTCGAACCTCCCTGGGGAGAACCACATTTAACATTTCAAAATGGTATCAGATCGCAGGGTACAGACTGGGACGATGTGAGTGACTCGCCCTTGGTGTCTGTGGATCATGGGTTCATCATTCATCGTTTCGTCCATCTCTTCCACTCCAGGGCAAAAAAAGAAAAAGAAAGAAAAAGAAAAATAATCTTGGCCACCATCAAGCCTTACCTAGAACATATTGCTGACCTGGGAGTAGTATTGGTTCGATGCGTTCTACCAGGTACTCGAAACTCTGAGGGCACTTC
>NW_017264911.1:2500-4579 GCF_000149955.1 Fusarium oxysporum f. sp. lycopersici 4287
TGGGGAACGCGAATTAACGCGAGTCCCAACACCAAGCTGTGCTTGAGGGTTGAAATGACGCTCGAACAGGCATGCCCGCCAGAATACTGGCAGGCGCAATGTGCGTTCAAAGATTCGATGATTCACTGAATTCTGCAATTCACATTACTTATCGCATTTTGCTGCGTTCTTCATCGATGCCAGAACCAAGAGATCCGTTGTTGAAAGTTTTGATTTATTTATGGTTTTACTCAGAAGTTACATATAGAAACAGAGTTTAGGGGTCCTCTGGCGGGCCGTCCCGTTTTACCGGGAGCGGGCTGATCCGCCGAGGCAACAAGTGGTATGTTCACAGGGGTTTGGGAGTTGTAAACTCGGTAATGATCCCTCCGCTGGTTCACCAACGGAGACCTTGTTACGACTTTTACTTCCTCTAAATGACCGAGTTTGGAGAGCTTTCCGGCCCTGAGTGGTAGTTGCCCACCTCTCTGGGCCAGTCCGGACGCCTCACTGAGCCATTCAATCGGTAGTAGCGACGGGCGGTGTGTACAAAGGGCAGGGACGTAATCAACGCAAGCTGATGACTTGCGCTTACTAGGGATTCCTTCGTTGAAGAGCAATAATTGCAATGCTCTATCCCCAGCACGACGGAGTTTAACAAGATTACCCGGACCTTTCGGACAAGGAAGTACTCGCTGGGCTCCGTCAGTGTAGCGCGCGTGCGGCCCGTTGGGAGATCTAAGGGCATCACAGACCTGTTATTGCCTCAAACTTCCATCGGCTTGAGCCGATAGTCCCTCTAAGAAGCCAGCGTACTGCCAAAGCAATACGGGCTATTTAGCAGGTTAAGGTCTCGTTCGTTATCGCAATTAAGCAGACAAATCACTCCACCAACTAAGAACGGCCATGCACCACCACCCACAAAATCAAGAAAGAGCTCTCAATCTGTCAATCCTCATTGTGTCTGGACCTGGTGAGTTTCCCCGTGTTGAGTCAAATTAAGCCGCAGGCTCCACCCCTGGTGGTGCCCTTCCGTCAATTTCTTTAAGTTTCAGCCTTGCGACCATACTCCCCCTGGAGCCCAAGCACTTTGATTTCTCGTAAGGTGCCGAACGGGTCAAAAAATAACACCGTCCGATCCCTAGTCGGCATAGTTTATGGTTAAGACTACGACGGTATCTGATCGTCTTCGATCCCCTAACTTTCGTTCCTGATTAATGAAAACATCCTTGGCAAATGCTTTCGCAGTAGTTAGTCTTCAATAAATCCAAGAATTTCACCTCTGACAATTGAATACTGATGCCCCCGACTGTCCCTATTAATCATTACGGCGGTCCTAGAAACCAACAAAATAGAACCACACGTCCTATTCTATTATTCCATGCTAATGTATTCGAGCATAGGCCTGCCTGGAGCACTCTAATTTTTTCACAGTAAAAGTCCTGTTTCCCCGCCACACCCAGTGAAGGGCATGGGGTTCCACAGAGGGAAAGGCCCGGCCGGACCAGTACACGCGGTGAGGCGGACCGGCCAGCCAGGCCCAAGGTTCAACTACGAGCTTTTTAACCACAACAACTTTAATATACGCTATTGGAGCTGGAATTACCGCGGCTGCTGGCACCAGACTTGCCCTCCAATTGTTCCTCGTTAAGGGATTTAAATTGTACTCATTCCAATTACAAGACCCAAAAGAGCCCTGTATCAGTATTTATTGTCACTACCTCCCCGTGTCGGGATTGGGTAATTTGCGCGCCTGCTGCCTTCCTTGGATGTAGTAGCCGTTTCTCAGGCTCCTTCTCCGGGGTCGAGCCCTAACCCTCCGTTACCCGTTGCAACCATGTTTGGCCAATACCCAAACATCGAAAGTTGATAGGGAAGAAATTTGAATGAACCATCGCCGGCACAAGGCCATGCGATTCGAGGAGTTATCATGAATCACCAGTGAGCCCCGAAGGGCATTGGTTTTTAATCTAATAAATACATCCCTTCCGAAGTCGGGATTTTTAGCATGTATTAGCTCTAGAATTACCACGGTTATCCAAGTAGTAAGGTACTATCAAATAAACGATAACTTATATAATGAGCCATTCGCAGTTTCGC
>NW_017264909.1:0-5366 GCF_000149955.1 Fusarium oxysporum f. sp. lycopersici 4287
TAACTCTTAAGGAGACTTTAGCTATTAGAGAAGCTATACCTAAAGGGGAGACTTAAAATAAGTCTAACGTGGTGGAATCTATCTATTTAGACGAGTAAGAGTTAGAATCAGAGGCTAGCTTAGTTATTAAAGTAAGAAAGGAAGCCGTACCCTACCAACAGACCACGCGGTCAGGACGGCTTATTAAAAGACCTAAATTCTAATAGAGATAGTTATTTGCTATTATAAGATGAGATATTTTGCATATGTCCCTTATTTTGGCCGAGTTGTTTACAAGTGAAGTTATCTATTTTTGGTGATCCTCTTTTTTTTTTACTTCACGAAAGGGTGGGGCTGTCGAAAGGGGGGTACTTGCTTAACACAGTGGAACATCAGCGGAGAGAGCTATACCCAATACGGAAAATGGGACGGGTACCCCTTATTGACTGCCAATGTGCGGAACCCGGAAGCACGTTCCGGCTCCATTTTTCCCCCTTAAGAATAGCGACCTATTGAGCGAGCCATCCTACCTTATCGAGAAAGTGTGGGGGCTGATAGCGGGAACTAGCAATACGCTTTTCTCTTTTCTCAACCACGCTGCCTGACCAGGAACGAAAGACGGCGCGGTGTCGCTGCGAATTTGTCTTTCCAAACTCAATACTTTATTTAGCTTAATGGTAAAGCATTTTTGGTGGGAGAAAATCGTCAGACCTTACTATTCGCATGCATCACATGTTGGAGCTTTGTCGTAATGATTGTTTGTTGGCCAAGGCCGAAGTCTCCATGGAAACAGAACGTTTGATTGGCTGGGATACCATCCTGGTGAGACTGTTGGTGGTGCACATCTTCCTGATGAGAGATGAGAGAGGAGACAACAACCCCACAGCAGAATGAAGCGTCATTGGCTCCTGCTTGTGGTTACAAACAGGGCGTGTCCGCGGGATTAAATCCGACCGCCCCTATCAACCAACCAACTTGAACAGCTGGCCGTCTGTTGGATTACACGATCCTAATCCTTCTCGGGCCGGAGCGGATTGGGCAGTTTCCCCGCGCTCACCCTTTTGGTTTGAGGGGGCTTTTTTCTTTATCTAGGTCTATAAAGTTGGTGTACCGGACATCTCGGCGGGCTTTTCTTGCTTCGCAACTATGATACCGAGAGAGCGGAATCACATCACACACAGTCTAACAGGATGTGTAACGAGGAGCAGACCCGCCAGGGCATCGCCATTGTACGCAATCGCTCCACTGATCTGTGGAGGTGCTGGTGCTGGTGCTGATTGTGGGCAGGACCCGGAGGTCGTGGGCGCAGACGACAATGACAACGATTCCGCAGCTGATGTGGAGAGGTAGGATGTATCACAAGGCGATTCTTGCACACACATGTTGACCGCGATGATTCAGCACCCGCTCATCTACGGCGTCTGTCTCATCAAGTATCTACGAGTATCGGAAGATCCAAGGCCGGACGTATCAGAACTCCCATACAACCGATTACTGGTACCTAAGAACCGTTGTCTTGACGTTTGTGTGATGATGCTCAATCTCTACCAGGGCACCCAATGACGAGAAACATATCGAAGCTTTTGATGTGGCGTAAGTCTCATTAAGTCAGTCATTGGATATTTTCCCGTTAACTGTAGTACCTGTAGACATGAATGGCTGACTATGATGCTCGAGGACGAGCTATATGCCGCTCCAATTGGAGACAGCCCTCAGGCAAGAGTTTATCGTCTTTAACATCGTTCCACATTAACCGCCATCCAGCGCATCCTCGACGTTGGAACCGGTACCGGCATCTGGGCCATGTCAGTGATTATCCAGCGATCTCATAAATCTGCTAACCTCTAACAGCGATATGGCTGATAAATTCCCCTCAGCCGAGGTCATTGGCGTCGACATCTCGCCAACCCAGCCTTCCTGGGTCCCCCCAAACCTCAAGTTTCAGATCGACGATGCGCAGCTGGACTGGACCTTTGCGCCTGCCTCTTTTGATTTCATTCACGTCCGCTACATGCACGGCGCTTTTGACAATTGGCAGAAGCTGTACCACCAAATGTTTAAGGCTCTGAAGCCTGGCGGCTGGTTCCAGCACATTGAGCCCAACATCCACCTCAAGTGTGAGAACCCCAACTCAGTAGCTGAAAATGAGTGAGTAATCCGCATGGTCCTTTATGCTTGGGATGCGGGCTAATGGTGGGTTTAGAACATTCAAGCAATGGGCCCAGCTGTTTTACGATGCTGGAGACAAAATCGGGCGCACTTTCAAGGTCACCGACGGGATCATGCAAGACTCTGCCCGCGAAGCAGGCTTTGAGGACATCGTGCACAAGGTGCACACGATCCCGCTTGGTGGATGGCCAAAGGACGCGAGACTCAAGAGGGAGGGCCAATTTGTTGGTCTGTACATGGATCTGAGCTTGGATGGCTTTGCGCTGTATCCCATCGGCCAGATTCTCGGCTGGAGCCTCGAGGAGGTCCAAGTGCTCGTGGCCAAGATGCGTGCCATTCTGCGAAACCCAAAGCACCTGGGTAGCGGTGATATGTAAGTTTTACAAACGACGTTCTTGAAATAAAATGCCAACTCGATATCTCACAGGCACCTGGTCTACGGACGAAAGCCGCTTAAGGCACCGGCACCAGAGAAGTCGCCTTCTCCTGAGGCTGAAACGGCATAGATAGTCCTAGACTAGAACTCACTTACGCGTATCTAGGGACCCGAGACTTAGAGCGGGGAAGCAGCTCAACCAATAACACACACACATCCAATGAGACACATCAGAGAATCAGGGCTCGTGATAATTGAATTTCCTAAAGTCACTAGCCAGGGGGTAGCCTTGAATTTTGCAGGGTAGACTTGAATTTCTGATTGGGCCTTGGTTACACGTGAAGGTGCGGCGACATGATAACACAGCGCGTAAAGTTTTGCCTCAGGTTCATCAACATCACCGCAAATATGAACTATAGCCGAAATTTAAATCCCCTTGGGCTTGATTCATCACGTCATGACGCTTAATCTTATGACAGAGCCTGGTTCTTCTAATCCCATATATCCCTACTTTTCTATTATTAATTGTCGTGTACCCCGGATCGTTGCCTATCCCCCTGTTTGCCCTCACATATGTTTCTATCTCCGGCCTATTTCCATGCGTCTATCTCATAGCGATTAACCTTCCCTTTTCCTGAACGCGTTTCCTGGGTTGCTTTTGTTATCGAGACCCTTTATCGTAACTTGAATTGACATTTGTATCCAACACTGCTTTTAAATTGATTTCATCCGACGGCAGATCGAAATCAACCACCTTTCGCTATGGAACTCCAGGATCTCTTTCACTACGGCGATTCTTGGCGTATCATTGTTTGCAAATGGTGTGGCGTTGTACCGCAAACTAACATCGCCCGGCACGTCCGACGACAGCATAATCCAATACCAAATGTATAGACGAGATCGCCTCGCTGATCAAGTCCAAATATGTGAACCAGAGTGGGATTGTCTACACGGTCTCACGAAAGAATGCAGAAAAAGCTGTGGAGAGCCTTTCGATCTAAGGAATCACCGCCAGGTACTTCCACGTAGGCCTTGATCCCCAGGAGAAGGTTAAGATATAAACTTCCTGGCAGCAGGGCCAGGTTAAGGTTATTATTATTATTATTATAATTAGTATAGGTATAAATAAGCTAGATGTAAGGTTTATTATATACTATAGACTTCTAAAAACCTTAGAAGGATACTATTAGTAGATAGGTTATATAGGCAGAGATAGAGATCCCTCTAATTATATTCTTTTTTATAATAAGAAGGATATAAGGATCCTAAGGAAGTTAATTACTAATAATAAGGGTAATAATAAGTAAAAAGAGTGCTAAATATTTATATTTAATTATATTATAGTATTTTATAATAATAAGTTTAATTACTAATAGGTTAAAATTCTTTGCTATTTTAATAAGGATTTTAGTATAATATAATATTATAAGAATTATAATAATTATAAAGCTAGTTTAATCTTTAAGTAAAGAGAGTTTTCTAAGTATACTATTATAGTTATTTAGGTTATTTAGGCATAAAGGCAAATTATACTAATATAATATATTAATATCTTTATAGGGAGGAAATATCTCCCTTATAAGGCATATTATATAGATAATTAATATAAAATAATAAAGAGCCTTAAGAAGTATAAGCCTATTTAAGTATTTAATAAACTATTAGCTAAAAAGGCATTTTATTAAAATAACTAAGTTAGAAATTATAATATAATAATTTAATATCTAAAACTTAAATTAATATATTAGTACTGCCTATTTCTCTTAGGGTAATAAAAGCTTATATTATTAATTTAAGTACTAAAAGCAGGTATATCTAATAAGCTTTTTAATATTATAAACCTAGTAGTTATATTATATATATTCTACATTTTTTACTAATTATATATAATTACTCCAGACTAAGAGATTCTATTTATAATTACTAAAACCTAGTTATAATAATTACTCTAAAAATACTAGTAATTCCTGGAATTACTAAGTAACTATAAAGATCACTTTATAACTGCCTTTAGTATATAAACTATATTTATTAGCACTTTTATAAATGCTAGCTTATTAGCTATTAATAAAAACTTCTTTATATTAATTAAGCCTAATATATATTAAATTTACTATTAAGAGATATAATACTTTAATAAGCTTAGTTATATATCTTATATAATCTGCTAACAATAAACTTAATATAACTTAGTTTATGTCACAGCTCGACCAGACTGGCCTACCCTAGACCACTAACAAGGTAGATCCGGATCACGTGGCGATACGTTATCGCAGAGACTTTGTTTACCGACCAGATAGTTCCTGAACGTAGCTCCTCGAGCTACGTCTTGTTAATAGAGCCTGACCTGCCTGCAGTGCCTATCCGTAGCAATAGACCGTATTCTGCCTGAAGCGTTCCCCGTTCACCTGCCCTACCGAGCCCAGCCCGTGACACTACGTAGCTCCCACCAATTGGACGCCGAACGCAATGCCTGCCCACCCGACTCCCCCCGCTATCCCAGGAAGCCGCGCCGAATATGAGGCATGCTATGCAGAGGACCCCGATAAGTGGTACCAATACCTAAGCGACGCCTACGCCTGGATGAAAGAACAGGAATCCAACCAGGTCGCAGCCGATAGGAAGCTCGTAGAGCTCCAAGTCCAGGTCGAGACCCAGCAAGAGGAAATCCTGAACCTCCAGAACACCCTACAGGCGGTACAGATCGAGAAGTCCGCCGCCATGATGCAGAGGTCATGGGTAGAGGACCGGCTTGATAAGAAAGAAAAGGAACTAGAGGCGGCCCGGGATGAAGCCCGGCCAAGCTATAGCCTCTAGACTACCTACTGTATCAGCCCTAACG
>NW_017264908.1:0-5419 GCF_000149955.1 Fusarium oxysporum f. sp. lycopersici 4287
CCCTCGCACAAGGAGAAATCCCCGCCTATTCATACCGCGTCACGTCGCATCCATAGCGGGAATAAGTTGGTGAAGAACAACAGTAAGGTGACGGCCTTGAGTCCTAGGAAGGAAAGGAGCTCAGTAAGTCTCAATATCTTTGTTCTACCTGAAAGTTCTCGCACATTTAACTGACTCGAGACCGCCTTTCGTGACGTAGTACACCACAGTTGCATGGTATGTTAAACCCTGCCCGCAAACATATTGATTTTGATCGTTCTGCATCCGTCTTTTTACCCTTGGTCCACCATGGTCCTAAAGTCGTGTCTAACATTGTCGTCTTCATTTAAGCAAACAATGTAGACATCGTAAGGTCAAATGCAGCGGCGAAAACCCTTGTCAACGATGCCATGACCTGAACCTGTCGTGTCTCTACAGTACCAATCGTCGATCAAGGTTGCCCGAGGAATCCGATGAGTTGAAACATGTCGCTGCTCAAGTTACCCTGCTACAAGACGAAGTCACCCGATTACATGAAGCTGTAGGCAATGCACAAGTCATTTCGGTTGCTTGTCCTATCCTAGGCGATGTGTTGCCTTCTACAGAAATGTCTTCTGAAAATGATCCTTTGATTCAAGTCACCCAGTCTCCGCTCCAGGGGTTTTCTGCTCGCTGCGTTGGACATTCAGTTCCCGAAAATCCCACCAGTCCAGCAAACGGATTTGCTAACTTCAGTAATGTTCTCGCGGACATGGAATTTGAGGGTTTGCAGCAAGCAGACGACTACTTTGTACAAAGGCCTGAAAATGATATGAAAGAACGCCAGGTTGATCCGCTGTTCATATTCAACAAAGATGAGATGATCAGGCTATGTCGATTGTATGAGGAGGCTTTCGATTGCATGTTACCTGTCATTAGCGTGCAGTCTCTCATCACCCATACGGAGAACCTAACATCAGTTGAGTCGGTGAAGGATCAAATGAGCCCAGAGCCTACTAGCGGCATCGAGATGCTCCAGCTTAAGGTTGTTATATGCTGTGCCCTGGTGATCCAGGGGGGTGACCAGGGCGAAAAGGCAGCCAGGATTTATGAAAACATGGGAAATATTACCGATCAGATGATCAAGTATGACACGAATTCCACCCCGAATCTCGCTTTCTTGGCATTGCTGGCAAACTATCAACTCTTATCCCAGAACGATGTTCTGGCCTGGAGAACAACATGGCAACTGGCACGGTCATGCTTAAGAAAAGGTCTACACCGGAGAAGGGGTTTGATGGTAATTGAGGAAAGTGATGAAAGAAAATACGCTCTCAATGTTTTTTGGACTGCTTACGTCTTTGGTCAACAATTGGGATTTGATACGGGCTTGCCTTGCGTTATTAGGCAGGGGGATATCGATAAAGAGCTTCCTTTGCCGGTAGGTGAATATGATGCAGATGAAATGTTTGGATAAGTTGTTGACCGTCTAATCAGGAAACATATCCCTACCTTGTGGCAATGATCACTTGGACCAGAATCGGGATCAGGGTTTGGCGCCGGTGGGATTGTCTTGGTACCCCTCCAATTCCGGAACATCCGTCGGAGACAGTTGATGTCCTCGGCAAAGAGATATTACAATGGTATGAAACACTACCTGAGCAGATCAAAGTAAGCAATTTGCCAGGAGGAAGGCTGAGTTTGACTGCTCGGTCACAAGACCTCGATCGCCCCAAGACGTTGATCTGTTTCAAGCTACTGCAGGTGAGTAGTTGATTAGTAGCTTATGTGAAACTCTCTGACAGGTTTAGATGCGCATTTGGTTATATATGCCAGTTCTGTGTAGTAGATCAACTACCACAGCGAATCTGAAGCAATCACAGCACGCCGTGTCACTTGCAACAAGTACCGTTCGATACTTAAGCTCTCTGAAAGATACAAACCTGGATCATATGACTCAGTCATTCTATCCTCGCTTCCTTTTATCTACCATCATGATCTTTTTCCTGGCTTCCATCCACGCTCCAGTCTATTTCGCTGGTACCTGTCGAGCGGATTTTTATGCCGCTATTGAACTGACAAAATCCTTCAGAGTCAAGGATTGGCTTTCACAGCGTCTTTGGAGAGCGGTTCAATCTCTCAAGAACGTGGCACCACGATTTGGTCTTGATTTAGATGAGTACCAGTCAATGGTGACAGCGTGGATGATGAGTTCTCGGAATGGGTATCTCGAGTCGAATTTGATTGGTGAAATCGAGGTGCAGACACCCACTAGTTTGTCACATCAGCCATCCGACGAGCTTCTATCGGGTGCAACTTCGAATGGTATCCAAATTTGGACGGAACTGTCATACATATTTGAGGCCTTTACAAGCCCGAGCGGGTTTGGATACGAGCAAGGTAACGACGCCCAAAGCCCATCTCGGATCGTACACTCATTAACCTCCGAACCGACAACCGAACAAGACAGGACAGTCTTCTTGATATTCAAAGATTTGATACAAGTAGGCTGCTCCGGCCTTTGGGAAGGGTTTTGAGAACTCACGGTAGGAGGTAATGAAAACAATAGAACTCTAATAAAGCACTCGACTTTATTCTAATACAGACTTGTCTACCTTGACGTCTCGTGATACCTCGATCTTGTGAGGTCCATGGGGCTAGTAGGGTTCGCGTTGAGGGGGTCGTGAATTTTGATTAGGTATTACTTCGTATCTTCCGAATGATGCCATTCAGGCCCTTCGCGAGGGATTGCAGTAGTGTGTATCCGGGTTTGCCAACCGAGAGTGAATCAGATGTCGACTGTGCTGGTACTTCGATACTCCTTGGGGCGGTTTCAATGTGAATCACCTTCCTGCTGCTGAACGCCTTTTCTTGACTACCGCTAATGCTGGACAGTACGTCGATGCTGTCTTTGTTATTTGCACTTGAGACAAATATCTATCATGCAGTACTTCTATATTCCCCTCACTCATCGGGCGATACAAGGCAGACTACTTCAAGGAGGAGTCCTACGAATTTATTCTGAAGGAATTGAGAATAGAGAAATCCGGTGGCATAAAACAATGTGTGAAGGGGGTGACAGGAGTCAGGGCGAGCCTTCTCTTCGGGTTTGGTCCAGAGCCGAGCAAGCTCTTCGACGCTGAATTGACGGAGCTCTTGAAGGCTTGAAATTTGCTGTGCATCACCATAACTCAGCAAACGTAATGCAGTATAGTCTATCCCGATAACTTCGCGGCTGTGGCCCATTTGCGAGGGACACTCTCCTGCTACCATCTCTCCATGCGACGAAAACGGATCAATTCGCCTTAAGGAGATGCCACCATCTCCGCGCGTCTTTTCTCGAGCCGCAAAATCAACGGCTCCCAATAAGCCTACAGCGAACCTCGCACCAAAGATTGTCAAGAGGCATAGGAGTGGGCAATACATATCTACTGTGTTTCGGTAGCGTTTCTGCATCGATCGTGAGGCGTTCACCAATAAGGTATGCGCAACTGTTCAGGCTGTCAGCCTTGTGAAAAGCAGATGGCGACGCAACGGCCCAGCCAAACGGTACTGCGTCATTCCAATGACGATATTGTAATAAAGTCGGTTCCATGAAAAACATCAGAAAGAAGCCGCTAAGACGGGTTTGAGAAGTGTGGAACATCTAATAATGAGAATAACGATAAGTCATGGAGTTGTCTTAGTACTGTCAGCTTACTACAAATTTGCATCATGTCACGCTACCTCAAGAAGATCGTATCAAGCGGTGCATCAAGACCACAATTATTGTATCCCCTTTCCCCCTCTCTGTCTACCTCCTAATGTTCAGCTGCAGACGTATCGGTTTGTATATCTGGGCCAAACAGTGCAGTCGGTAATATGCCTTAGTAATCTTGCTGTCATTTGACAAGTTCTGACCCCCATCACCGGTGGTCATCCCGTACAGGATATAAAAACGATGCACTTGCGGATGCGGAAAAAGAACTACAGAGGTGCATTGTATTCTAGGTACATGTATAAATAGAATCCAATTTACAAGTTGCCGCGCTCGGCTTGCTCACGCTCAATAGCCTCGAACAAGCTCTTGAAGTTTCCAGCGCCGAAACCATCAAAAGCGTTGCGCTGGATGATTTCGACGAAGACCGTTGGCCTGTCCATGAGGGGTTTGGTGAACAGCTGGAGCAAGTAACCGCCTTCATCAAAATCGATGAGGATATTGAGACGCTCAAGGGTCTCGAACTCCTCCTTGAGCTCCCAATTTCGATTCTCCGTTTCAAGACGCTGGCGCATGGTAGTGTAGTATGTCGATGGGACGTCGATGAATTCGACGCCGCGGGCACGGAGGGCCGAAACGGCGGTGATGATATCCGGGGTGAGGAGGGCGATGTGCTGAACGCCCGGACCAGAGTTAAAGATGACGTACTCCTCGATCTGGGACTTCTTCTTGCCCAACGCGGGCTCGTTAATGGGCATCTTGATGATGTTGTTGGGTGAGGCCATGACGATAGAACTCAGCGCCGAGAACTCGGTGCAGATTTCGTTGTCGTCGACGGACCAGAAGCGGTGGAAGGATAGGCACTGCTCGTAGAAGGCACAAATAGCACCCATCTCATTCCACGACTGGTTGCCGACGCAGTGGTCGATACGGGCCAGTGGGACGTCCGGAACGGTGACGGTGGCGATGTGCTTGTTCACGGTACGGTAGCCAGGGAGGAAGAGACCGGTATAGTTCTGACGGCAGATAAGAGTGTGGGTGGTGTCGCCGTATGTGCAGATGACAGCGGTGGAGACAGAGCCATGTTCCTTATCCTTACTGATAGTCGGGCCCTGGACGGCGATAGCGCCTTGCTCGACGGCCTTGTGGTACACGCCCTCGACGTCGTCAACCTCAAAGGCAACGTCTTTCACGGCGTCACCATGGCGCTCAAGGTGGGCGTGCATCTCCTTGAGGAGCTTCCGGTTGGCCGTGGAAATGGGCTCATCGTCGGTCAAGTGTGCCTCAGAACGGAGGGGAGATGTGAAGACAAAGCGGACATCATTATTGGTGACAAGATACGAGGAAAAGTATCGACTGCCAGTCTCCAGGCCCTTATAGGCAGTGGTTTTGAAGCCAAAGAGGTTGGTGTAATATGAGGCGGCCTGTTTAGCATTACCAACCCACCAGGTTATATGATCATAGCCAGTGAAGTTGGGAGGCGGCTGGACTGCGAAGCTGTCTGTCTGAGAGCGGGCACTGGTAGAAGTAGCGGTGAATGGCTGAGGAGCCCGCTGAGGAGGAGAGTTGATGATAGCAACAGGGGTCACTGACATGCTGACGGGGCCTTTAAATATCAGGTATTAATATGAGTGATAAGAGGGTTGAGGCTTAGATACTGGTATCAGATTTGATATCTTGGGGACGGTGTCTGAGAAGCCAATGGTGTTTGACTTATAAGATATTAGAGACAGCTACCAAACGAAACGAGATATTTTGGAGTCT
>NW_017264906.1:0-5570 GCF_000149955.1 Fusarium oxysporum f. sp. lycopersici 4287
TGGAGACTAACCGTTTTCTTGAGAAGTCTGGTTTCCTTGACCAAGAGGAGCAAGACGATAATAGAATCTTTACTGCCCACCCATTAAATTCAAGCAAACATTTAGATTTCTCTGGGTTTAGTGCACCATATAGGCTCTATCCTGCCTCTAATCAAGAAAATCGGAATGAAATACTTCAAGAGATAAGTAGTATTAAAGAAAGTATGAATAGTAAAAGAACTGATTACAAGGAACCATTAGCACATATACTAGACGGGAACCATCATAAAATCCATATCACGGATAATTGATTGGTAGGGTTTATAGAGGGAGATGGGAGTTTTTCTATAACTAAGAAAGATTTTATCTTAACTTTTTCTATCAGCCAGAAAGGTAATTTAGAGTTAATGAAGGCTATTCAAAGCTATTTACTTAATATTGCGGCGTTATTCCCTCCGGGAATCGCGCACGCTAAAGCTCGCTCTTGTTTAGGCGCAAGCTTGTCAAATACCCTTTCCGAGGAATACACTTCGTTAGCAAGCTCTAAATATGGAACTCAGACCAGAAGTGTTATTTACATTACTAAATCTAAAAACAAATATACTAACTTATCTGATGCTACAAAGTACAACTATGTTTTAATTGTAAAATCTAAAGAATTTGTAAATAATGTTCTTATTCCTTATTTAAACTCTCTAACTTTCCATTCCAAGAAAGGATTAGATTATTCTGATTGAAAATCTATAGGTCAACTTAAAAATTTAGGATTACATTATTTAGCTGAGGGTAAAAAATTAATAGAATTAATCCTAAGTCAAATGAATAATAATAGATTATCTAATTCAGGGAATAAGACCGTAGATAGGGATTACATAGCCCGCGAGGTAAATAGATTATTAAATGGACCTTCTAACTATGAAATAATAAAAGGTAGAATTTTTATTAAGTCACTAAATAAATTTTACACCGGTAGGTTAAAAATACAAGTGGAACTTCATGATCAGGGAGGTTCAGTTTTTAAAACCTTCGATTCAATGAATAAATGTGCTGATTTCTTGGGAATCAGTACACACACAGTGTCCAAAAGGATGAAAACAAGTTTACCTGTAATATTAAATAACAAGGAGTATAATGTAGTAAAATCATTTGGGCGCGAACGAAGTTCCCTCGTGATTTAGTGCAAAGCGTGTAGTACGCTTCGCTAGAAACTTTTTTATAGAAAGAGCTAGCTTAGCTATCTAAGCATAATACTAAAAGGGGCTATAGCTTAATTGGTAAAGCATACTGCTCATAACAGTACTTACTAAGTGTTCGAGTCACTTTAGCCCTAAATCCTCGCTCATGGGTCTATAAGCTATAGCTAAATTAGATAAAACTATAGGCTATAGAAGGATAAATTTTCTTTTAATATAAAAAGTACATAACATAAATAAGATAGTAAGTTATATTAAATTAATAGATTAAACTTATCGATTTCCACTCGAGCTATCATAAATATATCTCGACTCCATTTAGGTCAGTCTGGGATAAGAGGGTTAAATAGTAGAGATATACTTAATCTTTATTTTTTCTAGAGTACATGACTCTTTTTAAAGAAAAATTTAAAAACAAAAATGGAAAATAAAAAAAGCGTATTTAAGATAAAAAATGATATATACGGTATTGAATTAGATCAGTTTAATACACCTCAAGAATTTTCTTCGGCTATTATAAACTTTCTTGAAAAATTTGCTGAAGATAAAGTTGATATTTTAGGTGAAAAATACCCGTGCTTAAACGTTCGTGTAAATACGCCTAATAAAGCAGTTTTTATAACATATAAATTACAATCTAATGATATAGTGTTCGAAGAAATATTTGAATATTTTAAACAACCCAAATATGACCAAAAGTATTTTAGTCTTTTAAACTTATGAGTGGAACCTTTTAAAGCGAAAGGGGGTTTTTAGTAGGGACTCTCGTTCTGGCTAGCCAGCACAGAATATATTTATTAGTAAAATATGTATATACAAATATATCTATTAAATATATTTCATGTAGAAATATATTTAATAGAAAGTAAATAAAATTTACTGTTAGATAGTTATAGCAATATATAAGCTATAGGAATATATAAGCTATCTACCTGTAAAGGGGACATAATTTATTTGGTAGAATGCTGACCTTGCATGTTAGAAGGCTCGGTTCGAATCCGAGTGTCTCCATGATAGGTTCCCGACTATGAAATACGTATTCCAGGGGGGGAATCGCTCAAGCCTGGTCAATGAACTGAACTCCCTCGTGGTAAACAGTACCTGGCGGGGTAATAAAAATACGCAGGTAAGCAATTATAAGTTAATGGTAAACTATTCGTTTACCAAACGAATTTTGTCAGTTCGACTCTGACTAATTGTATTATAGTAAGGGAATATGATTTAAAGGTAAAATAGTAGCCTTCCATGTTACTTATTCGGGTTCGAGTCTCCGATATTCTCATTAAAATAATAGCTTTTAGCTTTTAGCTTATTAATTCCTTATAAAGGTGCTAGCTTATAGCAGTGTTATGAGTACACTTTGTTAGCAAGCTCCTTCGTTAGCAAGCTCGCTATAAAGCAAGCATTATAAGTGCTATAAAATAAAGCTAGGATAGGAACTAACAAGAAAAAATAGCGGTCAAATAAATCTAAGTGGTGGAATCGGTAGACACGACAAACTTAAGCTTTGTTGCTTTAGGGCATGAAGGTTCAAATCCTTCCTTAGATACAGAAAAATTGTTTCTTTTATAAATACCAAAGGAAAGTGGAAAATATAATGTTAAGTAAAAAAGATACAAGGTTAAGTCCTGAATGAGTAACAGGATTCACAGACGCTGAGGGTTGTTTTACTATAAGTGTTTACAGATGTAACTTAGAGGAGACTAGGCAAGCTAGAGCTAGACAACCCTGAAGAGTTGTTCCGTGTTTCGAGATAGAATTACCTATCAGGGATTTGGAGCTACTTTATTTAATAAGATCCTTTTTCAATGAGTCAGGCATCATATCTGTACGAAAAAGTAGGAAAAGTGCTATATACCAAATTCGAGACTTAAACTCTCTAATGAATGAGGTAATTCCTCATTTTAATAGATATCCTTTAATAAGTCAAAAGCAAAAAGATTATAAGGTATTTTCTATGGTATTAGTACCACTGCTAAATAACCGACAATTTAGCGATCGTGGAATAGTAAAATTAAAGTATTTATTGAATTGGAGTGCGAGGACTTCGTCCCCACAATCAGAAAGATTAGAAGAGGAGTTGTCTAGCTTGCACACAAATCATAGACTAGACAATCTAGGTGAGGCTTCGCTGCTAAGGGTAGATTACGACTTGCGTGATATAACTTGTGACTGACTGTCAGGGTTTATAAGTGGCGATGGTTGTTTTTTTGTAAATATTTACAAAGTTAAAGATTGCAGTACGGGTTACGCTGTGAAATTAAGCATTAGTATTACTCAGCATTTAAAAGATAAAGTTTTGATGGAGAATATTGCAAGAATCTTAATGTGTGGAAGAGTGTATAAACATTCAAAAAACACAGTAGTGTTGAAAATATCTACTTTTAAGCACCTAATAAACACTATTATACCTTTATTAGAGCAATATCCTATAAGAGGTGCAAAGTCCAGAGATTTTAAAGACTTTTGTTTAATAGCTTCAAAAGTTCAAACTAAAACACATTTAAGAATAGAGGGATTAGAAGAAATTAGGAAAATAAAATTAGGAATGAATAGTCGTAGAAGTTAGGGCGAGCTAAAAAAAAAATACAAATCGAGTGGAAATCAACCAGTCTGTCTAAGGGTACAGACTAAAAAAAAATTAACCCAAGCTATCCTGCTTAGGCGGAGCTAGCGCCCTCGGTAAAATAGTAAAAATAACAATACAAGTAGTGTTAGCGATTGTATTGCAATGTGGGGCGCAAGCTCGTCGAATATCTTGAATTAAGCTAGCTTACTTATTCTAGTTTTACCTTGCAGGATGGAATATGTAAAAAAAAATACATAAGCTCATGAAGCTCAATTGGTTGAGCAGAACGTTGAAGTTGTTTTGGTTGTAAGTTCGAGTCTTACCTTGGGCACGTGGGTACTATAGCGCCCACCACTATATAATTCACTGTTTAAATAGTGAATTATACTGTAATAAGCTATATAAAGAATTCAGTGAAGAACTATTCCATATATAATACCGGGGGGGCGCAAGCTCCTCGGTAGAATATATATTATTAAGGTGCAAGTCCTTAGATTTCTTATGAAAAAATACTACATTATATTATTCGACCAGGCGACAGTTTTTCCCTATTTAACGCAAGGAATAAAAAAGGGAGTCTTTTTGCAAAATTTAACTTTAGCACCATACAGATATTACAGCTCTATAAGCAAAAAGGATACAAATTGTGAGAGAGAGATAAGTATTATTTACGTTAATTTTATAAAGGCTCTCTTACACAATGAACTAAACTTAAGTAGGGATAGACTAAAAACCTACAGGGAAATTTTAAAGTTCTTAGAAGGTTTTAGTAAAAAAATAACCTTTTCTATAAGTTATGTATCAAAATTAAAAATTCAAGGAGGTAAATTCGAAAAAGTGTCTAACAGCCAACTAAGTTTAGATTTTATTCGTTACGTAAAGAAGACATTTCCTGAATTTAATGAATCAGAATTTTTAATTAGTGCAACTAGAGCTGGCGCGGCGCGAAGCTCCTTCTCCGAGAGCTTGCGCCCCCGTAAGGCTTACGTAACTAGACCTTCTATTTTACATACGAAGAAGGATTACACTTTGCGCGAAGCCGCCCCCGTCGCAACAATGCCTAAGTTTTATAAATTATTGGCAGGCGGTCTGGGAGTAGTACGTAGCTTATATAATAAGATAGTACTGAAAGGTAGGGCGCTTCGCTCTGTAAAACTAAAACTGAGAGGTTTATTAGATTTTGCTTTAGTATACTTATGGATTTTTATTCCCTATTTTGTACTTATCTTGATGAGTGTGCAAGCCAATGACTTTGATATCTTAGACCCTGTTCAGGTTGACGATATGGCTAAATCAAGCTACAAAGAGGAGACTGAGACTATGTTCGTACCTTCAGAGGATCTTACTTTAAAAGAATTAAAGGGAATAAGGTCGTATGTTGATAATTATGATTGAATACGGGAGCGTCCTAATCATGTGGATACAGCTAGGGTGGAAGAGTATTCACCCCTTGAATCTATAAGTACATTTTCTAGTACCACAGAGACTGCGCAAGCTAAAGCTAGACCTCAGAATAATTTCCACTCTTTATTTAGAATGTTAGATTTCAATAATCTAAATTATAGCCCTTCTTTATTTCAAAGTTACACATTCCCAGATGTTGCTTCAATAAAGTACAAATTCACCTATAGTCTAGATAATTTTTGACCTTGCGGATCTAATATAAACACTATGTCTCTAGATACTATACCCACCACAGTGTATGATTTTTTCAAAACCTTTACTTCACATTTATTTCCGTTCTGCTTGCTGCCATCTTTGCCGGTATTCAGGATCACCCATTTGGATACGATCCTGCGAAGCTGGGCGAGCCTATCGTTACAGCTATC
>NW_017264902.1:0-4373 GCF_000149955.1 Fusarium oxysporum f. sp. lycopersici 4287
GAGGCAGTGTAGCATACCAAGCTTCTCGTGCTTCCTTATATCGTTGCGAAAATAGCACGGGGGTCATCAGGTTGTAATACAGGCACACGTGGTGTAGTAATAGCTGCCGATTTAGCTGTTGGAGGAGATACCATATGGGTTGTTGTGTGTGTCGTCATATGCGTTGTTGTATAAGCTACAATCTCGGATATAACGGAGACTCCTGATGGGGATGATGGGGATAGCGAGCGGGTTACAGAGCGAGTAGCTGTATGTGTTAATGTGTGCGTTGTCGTGGTGATCGGAGGGGGGGGGCTCCAATAGATCTTCGTATCGCAATGGGCACGCTTTCGATGTCATCTTATGGCCATAGTTATGGCATCTCGAGCATTTTGGCAGTGCCCTTGGCTGTGATGCCTTTTCAATGGCTTCGAAGGCAGAAGGCTCACGCTGCGTGCTTGACGATGGCAGTGTCGAATTAGCTGCTAGGCGATCAAATAGCTTGCGAGGCTCGACAATAAGCTGGGGGGTTCCTGAGCGTTGGAGGTGCCAATGTGAATGGAAATGGTATAGTTGAAGGGGCAGACCTCGCGCCAGTAAAGGCTGAAGGTTATGAGCGCAAGGTAGACTGAGAGTCTTTGCGAAGACCCCTGTACACGCGGGAATCTCCTTTAATAGCCGTGCCCGTTGACCATCAACCTTCCGCAGGGCTTCGTGTGAGATCCAGCCGCGGATATTGCCATATAAACACCCCAGATATATCGAGAGGTGTGGTGATCTGCTGCTTGGCCTGGTTGGCCTTGAGCTCGGAAAGCTGATTCGATAGAACAAGCTTGATGATCCTCCAGGCCTCAAAGAGGTCAACTTGAGAGTGTTTCAAATGACTCTTAATGAGCTGATGAATGCCCTCGGCCCGAGAGGTAACAAATTGCTCGAAGTGAAGATGTTGGTGAACCCAAGCCTTGACGAATCTCTGCTTATGGGGATCTAGCCAGGTCTCCAAGATATAGCCTACTTCTTCAACGTGCATAGGAAGGTAATGCTTCTTCCACTTCTTAAGCCTCTCGTTGTATATATCTTCAGTTGGTGAGGCAACAATCCCATGCCATAGGTCATAGAATTGCTTCCACTCTTCTTGCCCCTTAGGGCTGCCCTTATGTCGAGTAAATATAGGCATACAATGTGTCAGGACGGCCTTATTAATATGCCATAGGCATAAGAGTAAGGCTGGCTCAGGGAAGCAAGAAGAAGAGGAAATGGCATTTATACAAGCAAGGCAGCGATCTGTGAGTATTACAGAAGGAATAGCTACCCCGTGAAGCTCATACATATGCCTCAACCGTTCAAGAGCCCAGATGAAGTCATTCTCTTCCTCGCCGCTAAGGAAGGCAAATGCAATACAGAAGGATCGTTGACAAGCATCAATACCAACTATATCGAGAAGGGGCATCTTGTACTTATTGGTCTTATACGTACAATCCAATAGAAGCACTTCAGGATATAATTTGAGGTATTCCAGTGACTGCGGATGTGCAAATAATACTGCTGTAACTCTGCCACTCTCGTCGAGGCGAATCTCGCTCCAGAAGCCCTCGCTATTGAGCAGCGCTCGCAATAGTCCAGACCATTTGGACTATTAGTCCAGACTGCAATCCAAAATCAACAATCAATCCACGACGGGCGTTCGTGGATTGACGGCTAGGATGATGCGTCCCTTGAAACGAGCCGTGTTGATCGGATCGCACCAATAAATTGATCGGAAATATCCAAAATAAAATGGTTGGTACAGCAACAATCATGGGTGCCCTGGTTTTGTAACACCATACCAACAACCTAGCGTTCTTAGCGTCCACACCGGGCGTCCGTATTCCCTGCCCTGATCTACAGTCTGGACTAACAGTCCAAATGGTCTGGACTATTGCGAGCGCTGCTATTGAGCTGATCAGCAAGGGCATGTATGTTGCTTTGACCCTTGGCAAGATCCCGTTTGCCTCGTGCAATGCAGTTATAGATATCTTGCTGTGTGGCAAGTGTATCTGAAGTCGTGCGCAAATAGGATCTGATCTCCTTAGGCGCAATACCGGCGTTGGCGAGCTGGTGGACTGTTGATTCATCTGAGCTTGACAATTGACGATGTACTGGATGTGCCACTTGGTGGAAACTTGGTTCATGATTGTGTTGATCGAAGCCAGGGCCGGGACGATGCCTCAGGCTCCATTGAGTCCCGCATAGGCTCTCCTTTGCTATCACAGAGAAGAGGCATCCCGTACGACGTGATGCAGTCTTGCGTATCCGTTTCTTAGGGGATGTAGAAGGGGCACGCCCTCCTCCGCGGTCACATATAAAGGTAACCCTAACTCTCCCATTGGTAGTCTTACAAGACCTTTGGGAGATAAAGGCGTAGCCTCGTGGCGCTGCCCAAGCGTTAATTGCTCTTACTAGTTCCTCTCGTGAGCTAAATTCGCCTTCAGGAGGAAGAACATCCCTGGGGAAGCCATGAGAGTCACCAATTGGATCCATTATAGCAGAAGCAAGGCGCGGCAATAAGAATTAATACCGTAGAAGCGGTTGATTGCTAAATATGGGGTTAATCTGCGGTGTATGGCCGCTTTGCAATTAGGCCACATATGCCTCTTACATAACGGGATCTGTCGCACTGAGCGTGCTTAAAGGGTTAGAGTGAATATGATGAGCAGCAGCAAATGTGTTGATTGATTGTCTTAAGTTCTCTCTTGTGCGGGGTATTCCATCCCGCAGAGTTACTTAAAGCATACAGCTAGATTACTAATGCCTACCCTGCGACAGGATCTTATTTGTACGCCTCGAGCGTACAGTATATCACGTGACCTTATTTGTACGCTCGAGCGTACATGTATGAGGGGCCGTATTTCAACCTGCGCTTAGTCATCATTCATGAAATTCGCGCGCCCGGGCGCGCGATTGGTCTCATTCAACTTATAATAAAATTAAAGAAAATTATGATAAGAAAATTAAGATCATAGGCATATTTATGATGCTATTACATATTACATACAGAATTTTTATAATGTAATATGAATGAAATGTTAGGTTATTATAGAAAACGTAAAGAAATCTAAATGCGCATCCGGGCGCGCGTGTAGCGGCCGCCCTCCATGGAATGAATGGAAATGGATGCACGGACCATCCATTTCCACGCGGTGAATACGTGGACGGTGGACGTGAAATGGATCGCCAGCCTGTTGATCGGTTAGTTGTAGACCGATTAAAGTACTTTAGCCACTCAAGGCCCAGTTCGTTATTTGTCCAGCCATTTTGGCTCATTATCTGTTCTTCTAGATCAGATAGTTTGCGTGATTTCGGGATAGTGTCGCGCTGGGAAAGAATGCCTTGCTGCCGACGCCAAAGGGTTGTAAGGCTAACTTTGTAGATTTTTGCGGCGCGTCGGAGACTTGGTTTTGGGTCATTTTGAAGAGCTTAAATAGCAAGCAGGATATCAGCTTCTTTATTTAACTGTCACATATTGGGTGGTTGAGAATCAATTGATCAACTAGAAATGATGTAGGTTGAGGGATTTTTGTTCCACTCGCTTGTCTGTTTCACTCGCTTATCATGTAGGTTAAAATAGCTTAATGTATCTTATGCTCCTAGAGGGAACCTAAGCGGCCATATGGTTGCCAGCCAGAATATCCATTAAGTTAAATTAAAATCCCAACCCTTACACCCAAGAGATGGGTATTACTTGAAGCATCCATCCGATGCTCTGTCGCCCTTTATACAACAGCTATCGGCTTCGGAGTTAGGTTTCGGGTCTTGCAGAAGGTCGTAACAGGTTCGATAAAATTCGGGGCCATTGATTGCCACATCGGTCTTTTCACACTAGAATATCCAATAAGTTGCCGCACCTAATTGTTGACCGACGATATCATACCCATATATCCCCATTTTTGTAGATGGCTATAGTAAGTCAGCAAGTGCCACTCGTATAAACATAAAACCTCTTACATATCGCGCGGTGTTTACCACTGCCGCAGGCCTTGATCGTGGCACAGTCATTGGGGGTTCCCGTGCTAGGGTATTTCATACATCGGCACTGGTCCCAGTCTTCTGCCGAGGCAGTAGTTAAGTACCTAAAAGCTTAATTAGAAATCGAGCAAATGGGGTTCGAATCTACTCTTTACAGCAAAACCATTGCAAGTGCGGGATTCATGGTTGGTAACACGGGAAGGTAGCGTATTGAAGTTCAGGCTTCACGGAGATAACTATCGAGTCTTTCCGATATTTTCTGAACTGGGTCGTATCTACCGTATATCTAACCAACGGATCAGACGTGCGGCAAGGAGAAGTGTTTCCCTTTGTGAGGTAATATATGTTCGTCGCTTAGGATTAAACTCCAGCGATAGAGTAATAGTTGG
>NW_017264902.1:6132-7724 GCF_000149955.1 Fusarium oxysporum f. sp. lycopersici 4287
CATTAGCGATATGACGCATTCGGAACTAACAGGAAGTAAGCGAGGGTGCTGCACCCGGAACACCGGGACGGTCCCGTTGTCACTGAATCCCGATTCATCAGCGGATGTAATAAAAATGGTGGTTTTGTCAGTTCCAAAGAGATTCTAGCCACCAGCTGTTAAGGTTCGCTTAGGAATGTGGATGGGGGTCACTTTAACCCGAGGTGAGGATACTTAAGTGTGTTCGAGCCTAGTTTCATTCCCGTACACCCTGTGGTGTCTTAATTATTCTGGATGGTCAGTGATAGTGATGGCTGTTTCTGTTAGACTGGCGCCTGTTTTGAAGGTGTGGTGAATACAGAGGAAAGATAGCTTCAGATAGCGATTTGAAGTATCTTCAATTGAGGCCCGTTTTCCTAGGTGTTATTAGCAGGCGATTTAAGTTAGGGTGCCGTAACGCCTTCGCACGTGAAATAGGCCAGTTTCCAGTGACCCTCCAACCAGACAGTATGTTCTTAGTCATTCTAACTCTGCGAGCCTTGGCGTAGGCCCTGATGAAGTTGACCTTGTCCATCGGAGCGGGATCAGTCAACGAGGCAAACTTTTCTAGCTCTCGTCGATATGCAGCCTTTAACGCGTTGAAGACTCCATTGTCTAGTGGCTGGAGTCCATGAGAGCAGTGTGCTGATAGATAGCAGCAATAAACGCTGTTCAAAAAGCACGTGGCCATCCATTCATCCTTCCACCACTTAGCACTGATCGTGAGATGGGGAAAATGGAGGACATACTGTTGTATGGCTTCCGTGACCATCTAAGATGATCAGTCTGACTCGTCGGCAGGTGTCCGTGCGCCCTCCCCTCCCGTTCACGTGTAAGAGTTCACAGCCAGGTTCCCATCTATCCCTACAAACATACAGCCAGTGACATCAAAAACTTCAACAACAGCGAGAACGAAATTTTTGAAAACAACAGCTATTTACAGCGCCGCAACACCGCTCCGAAAGGTGAATTGGATAGCCCAGTGTCGGTCGCATTGCCCAGTGCGACTCAGGCATCATGGCGACCCCGTGGCCCCAGGACGAAATCTGGCCCACTGATTACCGAGAGCACGCCACAAATTTGAGCAAATATCTCCAAAAAGCACTGTCAGCCATCGACAACGGCGATGGTCTACCCGTTGCATCCCGTGGAGTTCGAGTTGCCCTCATTGGGGCTCTCACCCTCATCGTCAAAATGCAGAGCACGCCCGATCTTGGTCACGTCTACGAAGCAGTGAAAATCGGCCAAGTCGAAACAAAAGCCGCAGCCGAAAGCCTGGCGCATCACGTCAACAGCCTCAAAAATGAGCTCAACGAAACAAACACCAAAGCTCAACAAACCATGGAAGTAGTTCAACGTAATTCAGAAATTGCGATGGACGCAAAAACGGCCGCGAAAGAAGCCACGGAAATCGGTAAAGCAACAATGAAAATGATCAGAGACATGAAGCTCGTAAGCCAGCAAAACCAAGCTAGCATCACGCCCACTTACGCCAACGTGCTGGCGAGGGGAGGGCTGGCGACAAGCATACATAACCCACAGAACCAGAAAGCATCACCTGTCCAGACCGTACG
>NW_017264901.1:0-4801 GCF_000149955.1 Fusarium oxysporum f. sp. lycopersici 4287
GGGTGCCCCCAATCTCAAGTTCGAGATCGATGACTGCACTAAACTCTGGACTTGGAACGCAAATACCTTTGACTTTGTGCATATGCGTTACTTGTTTGGTGCTATTCGAGACTGGACTGCACTCTTCAAAGAGGCATACAATGCAGTCAAGCCAGGAGGCTGGGTCGAGTCCTGCGAGTCCGAGCCCATGACACATAGCGACGATGGCACCGTGACCAATGACGGATCAACCGCTCTGGGAGGAACCTGGGATAAGATGTTCATTGAGGGAGGCAAAGCAACCGGATGCTCTTTGTCTGTCCTCACGGAAGATCTCCAGATGAAGGCTATGAAAGAAGCTGGCTTCGTGGATATCCAGGAAACATTCTACAAGGCAAGTGAAGAGCCTTTTCATATTATTACTGTCCTAACTGGCCGTACCTGGACAGATCCCGTTCGGTTCATGGCCCAAAGATCCCAAGATGGCGGAGATCGGCCAGTATGCGAAGCTCAGTCTAGAATCCGACCTTGTTGGTAAGTCTTCGCTAATGTCTCAAGAGAGTGGTAAGCAAGAAGGACTACTGACGTGTATCCCGTAGGTTATTCACAAATGATTTGGCATGAAGTTCTGAAGTGGCCAGTCGAGGAGTATCACATTTTCCTCATGCAGGTACGAAAGGATCTTAGGAACAAGAAACTTCACCCTTACTTCAAGGTTCGCTTTGTCTGGGGCCGCAAACCTGAGACCGAACAGAAGTGAGCGTCTCAGAATAACCAAAAGAGGGGTGTTTGTTTTGGGGGAATAACTAGTACTGCAGATGGTGATAAACGCTGGGCTGTCCAGATCAGAAAATCAACTACAGACATTACAGATTACACTATCACGATTTCATGGCTCTGAAGATCTCAGCATGTTGCAAGAATAAACAATCTTTTCTGATATCATGCGCTTTCCAGTTGCTATTTTACACGCTTCAGTTTCTAACTTAGACAAGCTCCAAGGTGCCGTTGAAGTTTCTGATTCTCTCATCAAGAATGATCGAGCTAAGCACCCAGTCTCCATCTCGAGACAGCTCACCCTCAAGTCGTTGACCTCCATCCACAAGACGAACATGTCGTGCAGAAGATCCGAAACCGCCACCACCATGGCGACCACCACCAGGCACCTGCAGTGTCTGTCCAGGATAGATCAGATCAGGATTGTTGATGTTGTTATGTCGTGCAATCTCCTCAAACGAGCAGTTGAATCGAGCAGCGATGCCTCGAAGAGTATCGCCTTGCTGGACTGTGACGGAAGAAGAGCTACCATGATGGCCACCTGCGGACCAACGGAAGCTTCCTCTGTCGTTTTCGAGGACCTTGTCGAGGGAAATGGATGTGTGTTGGTAGTCTCCGTCCTCGCGCTTACAAGAAGCGTGCAGAACGTAGTCGCCGTGAGCATCGAGTCTGATATCTCGAGATGAGGCGGTGAAGTTACCGGCGTAGTGACCACCACGACGTCGGTTAGAGCCACGAGAAGAGCTTCGGCTTCGGCTTCGGCGACGATGGTGGTGAGATTCATAACGATCATCATCACGGCGCTCCTTTCGTCTCCTTTCTTCCTCTTCCTCGCGTCTCTTCTCTTCCTCCTTTCGTCGCTTCTCCTCTTCCTTCTTCTCATCTCTCTCATCCTTCCAGTCTCCAGCGGCGTCTTGCAGCTTGTGACCGCCAAATGCACCGGCCAAAGCTCCAACGATGGTACTGGTCTTGCTGTGTCCGGTGACTCTGCCCATCTTATGACCACCGAAAGCTCCAGCGGCACCGCCGGCAAGGGCTCCCATTACACCACGCTCACCATCGGGACCATCGCCGCCGTCAAACTGACCTTGGGGTCCTTGGTTGTATGCAGGGGGGCCCTGCTGATATTGTCCAGGTCCAGAAGGTCCACCAGGAGGATACTGGGAGGAGTGAGAGGACTCTGAGTAGTAGGACTGTGAGAGACCCGGGCGGTCTTGCTGATAACCGCCCTGTTGCTGATAACCTCCTTGTTGAGGACCACCTTGTTGGTAGCCTCCCTGTTGTTGACCGTACTGCTGAGGACCGCCTTGTTGATAGCCGTCTTGGTCATTGCGACGTTGATCGTCACCGCCATAACCTCCCTGGCCGGAGCCATCCTGGTTATACCCAGGGTTCTGCTGCTGGAAGTTGACGTTGTGGCCGTAGTAAGTCATTTTGATTGAAGATGTTTAGAATACCAAGAGATGAATTCTGCTTCATCTGTCGGGAAGCAGCTTATATATGTCAACTGCCGAGGCGGAGGCAAAGATGGTCTTCCCAGCCACAGTTGACGTCTCCATCAACCCTCCTGACCAAACCCAATCGGAAAGCCTGAGACTGGGAAATGTGGATTATCATCAGCACAGCCTCAGAAGATTGAGTGATGCCACGTATTGACTGCGGAGGCTTGACTTGGTCATTGCTGTCTTGGCGTTTGGACTACCACTGGCCGTTGCGAATGAAGATGCAGGGATTGGTATTTTTAGAACAGGAGCGTCGTCATGTCCAATGGAACACCGCATATGGGGTGTTGCCACAATCTGTCAGAATCCCCAATGAAGAACTAATTGGTTTGTAACGAGCCTGTAACTTCTGAGTTTTGGTTTCAGATGCTGACGTTGTGTATCAGGCTTGTGTGTTGTTGGTGTTTAAAGTCTTCTGGACATGCGCCAAGCCCCGAAGCGGTTAAGGCGGCAAATTGCCCAGCATCGGTCCTGTCCGTGCTTCCATGGGGCATCTTGCGGTCTGGGAGGGCATTTTTCTAGGAAGGACAACACTGTCGCCCGAAATGATCAGATACCTGTGAGTCAACGGAGTTGTTGAAGGCATATCGCAACTCACTCCGAGTTCCCAATGTGACAAGGTTTCTCTGTCAGAAAGCTTGACTTTTAGTCCCGACTAGTTGGGCTCTGCTTCGACAACGAGATATCGGCCCACTGTACATTCGTGAGTTCCAAGGTTTCATATGAATGGAGCATACCAGAAAAGCAGAAATGCTCTTCGCAACTGACCAGTACGGTATGAGGGCGCGCATCATATCCCCGAAACTTTGCCCTACCAGCTAGTTGCCTATCAAGATATGATGACAAGAACCAACACAGTAGAGGTAAGTTGCAATTGAAACTCATGATAATGATCGTGAGCTTCTATATTGTATTTCTCTCTTGAGAAAGGGGTATCCTAAACTAGCTAGTCACTCTAAACAGTCATCATACGAAACACCATCCTCTTTCCTAACCACATAATGGTAAGGAGGAAGCTAAAAAGACATGACGCAATACCGAGAACCCATGCGCCTTCTATGGCATAATTCGAGTGCCACTGCTTCGTGGTTGCGCTGACTATATCATCCGCGTTGATCAAGTCAACCCCCTCGTGATGAAGTGTCCTCCAAACGTAGTTTCTTCGGGATACAGGCCAGCCTGGTAGCTCCCAGTATCTCGACTTCAGGTTCAACTTCTTTGCAAGTTGGATCTGATCAGCCAGCTTCTCCTGTTGTGACTTGCTGAAGTATGGAATGACAGTCCCAATGGCTCTGAAGAGGGATACGGAAGCTGTGTAAAATTCATTTTCCTCCACTTCGCGACAAAGGGTGTCATTTCTCTCGCAAAATCCCGGGTGAGATAGGAGATCTAAAGATGCGTCAAGAAACACATCGTGGTGCTGCCGCCACTTCGCCAGGTCAGGACCAATATTAACATCTCGCCTCTTGCCAATATTGCCTGTTCCGACCACAGTTAGCGGACCAGACTGAAATGACTGGTCTGCCGGTGTTGATCCAGTGTTTTGATGATATGAAAGATATCCTTTCTGCCTAAAAGGTTCCAGGTGCTCCAGCACTACCGGCCAAGTCTTCTCTGGGTCGTCCTTGACATCGATGAACAGGATGAGTGTCTTGTTTGGATGGCTAGCAAAAACACCAGCATGATGTCCTTGGCTCTCGAGTTCATCCGAGAATTGGGGGGAGTTGAAAGAGTCGAGAATCTCCAGCAGTGGCTCAATGTAGAGAGAGTTCAGGGTCTTCTCTGGTGTGAGATTCCACCAGTGATGGCCAACCAAGAGGTCTTTTCCATTCTTGCTGAGCCAAACGTCGGCCTCAACACTAGCACAGCCAACAGATAAAGCCGAGAACAACGGCCGTGGTCTCAGGTAGTCGTTGTGAGAATGGACCATAACTGGAGTTACTTGAGGCGATAGGACTTCAACCCATCTCTTGGCACTTTCTATAGCATCACCGTACTGCTCGATAGGATCGGCCAAGGCAAGACCAGAAGCTTCGAAGGTGTAGACAGCATAGCGCTCGATAACAAATGTCATCAGGAAGAAGGCGATTCTGGTCAAGACGTCAGCCCATATATGCGACGGACAGTTGAATAAGAACTGACAGGATTAGACATGCTCCAGCAAAAGCTGCGAGAAACGGACTCAGCCATTTCCTCCGGCCTCTTATACATGGTCTTCTTCGCGAAGAACAGCATGTTGCGTAGGATTTCAAGTCATCTTCATTCTTCGGGCTGGTTGGCCGAAGAGGTCGATATTCTATATCGTCCTTGTTAGTCTGACTACAAAAGTAGCCCGAGAGATTCATGATTCCTGCAGTTGAGGCAAAGAAACACGGACAGCATAGATACTTGCTATGACTGTAACATTTTCCGCAAGACGAGGATGCATCTTGATGTATAAGAATTAGCGAGAGCAATGCGAAAATACCCGCAAAGTGCCGAATTGATCATGCGGCAGCTTCTGATCTACGGCTAGTTCCCGGGTGGCCGTATTACAGCTGGTC
>NW_017264901.1:6643-7973 GCF_000149955.1 Fusarium oxysporum f. sp. lycopersici 4287
CCATCTGCGATGGGCAGATAGAGAGGCACTGTCTTGTTGCGAAACTGGGTGCCTCACGACTATCCATATTCGGGAGATTCTCCGGAAAGAATTGTTTGCGAGAGGCTATTGCTATACGATGTTCTTTCTCGATTTATCCACGGATGTGATGCAAAATCGCATGGTGGCCCAGCTTGACTGTACAGTTGATGACAGGCTCAATGCCGTGGCGAGTTTCATATGGTGCGTTGCAAGGTCGGTCAGAAGCAAACAGGTCGATTTTACCACCCTGCTCGTTGTGTGACGTCGGAATTCTGTTATCCATATTGCAGTGAGCTCCTAGTTTTTTCTGTCATCGCATCACTTGTTGTGGGAAAAGCAAGGTATATATACCTTCTGACGTGGTGGACCCATTAAATTTGCTTAGGTCGACCTTCCCCAGAAGTCTGTGACACATGCGACCAAAAGCATATTCTTGCAATAGATTTTATCCATCAACATGTGATCCGATGGGCGTATAAAGCACGCACGTTTCCTTCGAAGATAGGGCAACAGATTAGCAGACCCATTCTGCTGCCTTTCCTGCCCCATAATGTAATATCACACCATGGGAAGGAAAGGTCTACATCAGTCAGCCAACCTAATATCGTGGAGAGAGGCGATAGAGGCGATAACTCTTTTGATGGGCTGCCAAAGACGCAATAAAGCTATCGAAGGATGGGTATTAGGATGAGTCAACAAGTAATGAAGGCATATTTAGCCTGCCAAGTTTCATAGAGAGAGTATATCTATAGGAGGCAAGAAACTTTGGACCTCTATCCTAAGCAGTGAAAAGACTTGTATAAGTTTTGGTAAATTCAAATACTCGTTTAGACCAGTTAATGTTGCTTCTCCAGCTTAAGGTCTGATGTTTTGCTCTCCAGGTATATCAAACACAGGTAGTCATGGTACGCCGTTCTAAGTTTATTTGGATCAAGGAACAGAGTACACAGACCTATTAACTGCGATCTGTCGTTTAATTGGGCCAGTGAAAGATTCCAACGCCTTTATAGCGCCGATTCTCCACTGCCAAAGCATTACTGTTTAAAGATCTTGTACCATGGTAACTCCAAGTATGCCCTCCAATTCTAGCAATCATAAGACGGACTAATGCCATCCCATCGAGTAAAGCAATTGCCTATTTCGTAACTGTTGGTCGACAACAAGCTGCATACACGTGACTCATAGGACTTTAGGCAGCAACCCCGCGAGATGTCGTATCATATATATGTACGTCAGCTTTGTCTCTAAAGACTCTGAATATTCAATGAGCCTTTCAGTATCAACTTTCATTCTTAAGTAGCCATGCCCG
>NW_017264898.1:0-6931 GCF_000149955.1 Fusarium oxysporum f. sp. lycopersici 4287
TCACATCAAGACGTGAATTTCAGCGAGCTGTATTCCGTATGGTTAAACCGTATGGATAAACAGACATATGATATTCATTATGCGGGATTTGCATTACGGCCTGACACAGTCGGGACTAAGCTTGAAGAACAGCTGATGATGAAAGTGCTGCAGTTCTTTAAGTCAGCAGTCAATCCTGCTGACTACATCAATATTGTTCGAGAATTTAACCACTTCCGAGCACAATCGGGCGGCCGGTTTGCTGCAGGAGGCTTAGTCTATTCAAAAGAATGGACTCCATTAGATGCTTGGATGCTTCTTGATAACCAAGGCAGCAAGCTGGCTGCACTTGCAGTCCGGATCTTTGGAACCATAGCCAATTCAGTTCCCTCAGAGAGATCATTCTCGGCAGTTAACTTCCTCCACAGCAAGGCACGCAACAGACTCACACCAGCCAACGCTGACAAGTTGGCGTTCATCTACATGAACGAACGGGTGCTAGAGAGGATAACGCAGTCTCAGAATCAACCTCTTGATCATCGCAATGATCATTCTACGGTGGTCAGCTGGGAAGATTTGACAGAAGACGGTTGGCTTACACTCGAAGATACGTATATGGAAATTCATTGCGCATCAAATCTGGAAGTTGACGCTGTTGTCGGCGAGTTCACTCACCAACCCGCCTCCGACGGAGAAGAGACAGTGGTGGACACACTTGAGGTCGAAGATGGGTCAGAGAGCGAAGGAGCGGGGGAAAAATTGACCTAATTTTGCTTGGTTGTTTGTATGATATGGCCCATGGGCAGCTTCATAAATGGGTCGTAATATTGCAATAAAAAGCGCGCTTTTTATTAGGAATAAAATGCTGCTTCGTTATAATAAAAAGCAGCTTAATACACATGTGTATTATGCACGTGCCCATCCCTATACAGCAGGCGGGTATGCTTACCAGGCAGAGCTGAGTCAACCTTTCTAGAATGCCTCCCAACTCCATCTGGTAGCTTCCTCTCCATTTGTAGATCTGCCCTAGTTCGGCAACGACTTCTGGTATTCACGTCCTAAAGACCTTGCCACCAAGGCTGGGGTTCTAAGGATCGCGAATATCTCGGACCATCGCCGTATCGTTTGTGTGGATAGTGAACAATCAGTCGAAAAGTGTTTTTGGATCAATCAGGGAGACGAATGCACAACAAGACTACCATTCCGAAAGGTCGCAAGTTACACCATATATAGAGCCTGAACAGAGCACCCTTCCAAGGGAGCTTAAGTATAGTAGGTAATTGTTAACTCTGGATTTGCAGAACTAATTCGCTAATACTACTAGTCTGTTGTTAGGACCCAATAAGTTACGAACTAGTAAGTATAACAAACCTAGGATAAGGCAACGGCAACTTTCAGCTAACCACACATGTGTGCAGTAAGGAACGGAATAACGGGACTAACGAACTGAAGACAGGCGGTCGCCTACGCCAAGGAACTAAGCGATTGCCGGGCTATCACCAAACATTCACGTTAAATAGCTAATAAATTACTTATTGGTCTCTCAATAGCCGCATTACCTAGCTGTACTGTCTGGCAAACAGCCGTTAGTGTCCTTCCGGACATAGAATCCTAGAAGAATAAACTGTAAATTACTAATAAAGCCAGGATCCTAATGGTATATGATAATGGCAACAGAAATACCTAAATACCGGCGTATGCAGTTATTCCTTGCTCCAGCAAAGGTCGGGAAAAGTCCAAGGTGGCATAGCGTAAGTTACGCTTGTTGCCGCTGTGAGGAACGTCCCCACGATTGCATTTGCCCCAATTCTCTGAACCCGGTTGATAGGGCTGGCTCTTCTATACCTGCATGCGTGCATCCATACGTTTGAGGCGTAATCCACGACCGGGGCCACCGTGGCTGCGAACTGCAGTGTGTCCAACAGCCAAGTAAAGCAAGATTTGGACCCTTTATTTTACTTGGTTGACAGAACCCTTTGCTTGACTTGGTTTACTCGGCAACAGCGGCCCGATTTACTTGGTTGGCTGACACTACTCGACTATTTTCCATTCCCTGCATGGCTACGGTGGGAGGTCTAGGCTAACATTCCGCTTCGAAGCAAGTGCTTCTGGCATTCAATCGCTGCTACTGTGTCCGAACTGAGCCGGTTCCGTTCATCCGTGATGACCTTGTTTGTCTGTGAGAAGACGCGCTCACACTCAGCGCTCATTGCTGGGCAACTGAACAAGTCAAACGCCATCTTCGACAGGATAGGATAGTCAGATGCGTGGCGAACCCACCACTCCAGAGGATCCTCAAGCTTGATACGAGCAGCATCAATGGCATGGGAATAGTATGTTGACACCACGTCAGGGTGATCATCTGCAAACTTCCCAGCATCTTGGAGCTTCTTGAAAAGCACATCCAGTGACTCGATAATTTCGTGCAGCGAGCCATGTGATCCTTCCGAGCCAGCCCTGTTCGCCCGACCTTCCATGCGTTTTGTTAGATCCTTGAAAGCTTTGAGGATATTGAGGAAGTGGTCGAGATCGACCCAATCCTGCGCAGTCAGGATATCTTGTGAGATATCGTATCCTTCGGCGCCGATGTGGCGATAATTGAGAAAGAATAGATCAATGGCGTGGCGGAGCTTCAGGGCTCGTTCAATCATGGAATACACAGAGTTCCAGCGGATGCCCCCGTCGGCAAGGACCCTGGTGTAGAGGTGCTCAATACTGCCTTCGTCGTAAGCCCGCAGGATGTACTGTTTCAGCCGCTCCCGTCGCTGGTCGCTTCTGTTGATCCACACGCAGAAGTTGTGGAGCTTGCCAACACAGCTTTGCTTCCTCCAAATCTCAAACCGCTCGTCATCAGATGCAGCGCGCAGCTGTTTCTCCAGCTTGCTAACGCCCTTGCCAAAGAGAAGAGCTTTGACGATGAGGTTCAGCATATGGCCGACGCACCGAAGGCGATTTTCGCGTCGGATTGTTGGGTACTGCTCTGCTAGCTCTTGAATGCATACGTCGTTGCTCGTGGCGTTATCCATCATGAAGAAGCCAATGATTGGCGAGATGTCATAAAAATCGATTACGGTCGACAACACTTTGGCGATGTTCTCACCGGAATGAGGACCCTTTAGAGGTGGGAGGTCTAGAAGAGCTGTCTGCAGCTTGTGGCGCTCATCTAGGAAGTGAGCGACAACGGCAAGATAGTTTGTTCCTTCTTCAGATGTCCATGCATCCATCGAGATATGGACCTTGCTTTTGGCGGAATGGAGCTTTTCCCTTAGCCAAACGCGTCTTCCACTATCGCCAAGCCACTTCTCTTTGACCCAGCTGCTAAGAGTATACGGGCTTCTGGGAAGGATCTTGTCGATATCCTCCAGATAATTGATAAAGATTTCATTCGTCCGCTGATGAGTCGCCTGACGAAATGTGAGGTCAAGGTCAATCACCCAGTCAGTAAAATCGTCCTTGAATTTCAGGTCGTTGAACACCGCGCGCCGGCTTCCGAGGTATGGCGTGAGACTTGTTGTCCTCTTCGCTATGCTGAAAGGATCGGATCCAGTTGCTTTGTAACCGAATTCTTCCAGTCTGTGCTGCTGTTTAAGGTGGTAAATGATACTGGTCGTGCTCTCACTGGCAAACAGCGCAGCATCGTGATGGCCACTAATATGGCAATACTTGCAGAGCCAAAACTTATTGTTCCCGTCTGTGGTAAGTTGTGCGCCGTGCCTGTAGATTGCCGAAGGCTGGGATTTGGAGTTGATGGCGCGCTTATGGGGCTGGCGGTATCGAATGGATGGTACTGGCTTCCTGTTGTAGGGGATTTTGTCCCAGTCGATAGGGAAAGAGCACTGAGAGGCGTCCGGCACGCCTCTTTCGTCAGAAAGCGTTGAGGGAGAGGGCTTATCATTGGGCACGTGGGTTTGAGTTGAGGTGGAGGAGCTAGGAGTGCTCGACTGGGCGGGACCGAGCGACTCAGAAGGAGTCCTAGGAGGTGTGGTTTTTTCGAGCCTTCCATGAGGCTTAAAGAAGGGGCGCGAAGACATATTTGGTTTGTTTTCAAGCTATTGGACCAAACCGGCAGCCTTGGCTCTGTGGAAAGGTTTGAGGAGACAGAAAAGGAGATACTCACCCGTTTCATTTAAAGACTGGGCCAATCAGGGCGCGCTGTCTTGCTAGTCTGCCCTATCAGGGTTAGATTTAACCAACCACCTTCCCAATCTGGTAACTCGGCCGAGCAACTTCAGGCTAACTCGAGCAAGCCAAAAAGGCTTGCTTGTGGTTGGTTGTTACGTAATCAACCAACCACAACCAAGCAAATCAAATAACTTGGTGTCGCACTGAGCGTGCTTAAAGGGTTAACGTCGGTCACCCGGAAACCGGCCACCCCCAGAAACCGGCCACTTTTCCTCTACTATAAGCTAAGAAAATATAACATTTTTAAATATTAATAAGATATTATAGATTACTAATATAATTTTTTTCTAGTTTTATTTATATAGTTAAATAGCTTATATAATATAAAAAAAATACTATATAATTATATTAAGCTTATATAGGAAAATATAGCTATTTTAATATATAAGGTAAAAAATGTTAAGGAATTACTAGTATTTACTAAGAAAACCTTAACTAATTTAAAACCTTTATATAAAGTCTATTAAAATAGTTATAAAATTCTAGTTTTAAAATTAAAATTACTAAGAGTTTAAAGCTTTTTATTAAGAGAATATATAATATATATTACTTAATATTTAATATATATTTAATAATTTAAGTTTTATTATTAATAATAAACTTACTTATTATTATAAGTATTAAAATAGCTTAATAAAATAAATATTAAAATATATTATATTACTTTAGCTTATAAGCCAGTTTATATAAGTTAAAGTATTTAAATAGCTATTTTATTTAATTTATAATTAAAATTTAAAATAATTTATATTTTTATATAAATTTTCTTAAGATTTATTTTAAAAGTTTATTATTATTATTTAAAGAAATTATATAATTTTATAGTATTTTTCTATACTTAATATAAGTAATAAAAAGCTCAGATCTTATCTTTTTAAGCTTATATTATTTTTATTAGATTTAATATTTAATTTAAAACATTTCTTATCTCTTAACTTTTAAACTCTATTTAAACTTATATTATATAATAACTATATATTATATATAAAAAATAAAATTACTTTTATATAGTATTATATTAGTAGTATGTAAAAATTATCTATAATTCTTATTTAAAGCTATATAGAGGAAGCTATTAAATCCTTTATTTTTATTATCTGTTAGTGTAAGGTGGCCGGTTTCCGGGGGTGGCCGGTTTCCCCCCATCCGACGTTAGAGTGAATATCATGAGCAGCAGCAAATGTGTTGGTTGATGTCTTCAGTTATCTCTTGTGCGGGGTATTCCATCCCGCACAGTTACTTAAAGCATATAGCTAGATTACTAATGCCTACCCTGCGACACTTGGTTATTGGACACACTGCGAACAACACAACTCTCTCCTGTAAAAGTTTTTCCTTGGCACCCGCTGTTAGCGTTCTGCTAGGGCAGAAAATTTTTACAGGCCAAAATGGCAACAAAAGCAGCTGCGGGACTAGCGGGACCCTAATAGCTGCTGGAAGAAAGGGATTCAGAGAGTTGACCTTTCTTCGTCACAAGTGTTTTCAACGGCACTGAGCTTCGCGAGCTCTTGACATCGCCTCCGGGCACCATATCATTTGTCTTATCTACGACTTCTTCTCACCTCGACATTTCGGCTTCGCGAGCCTGCGACATTCCGGCCTCTGCGCCCTCGATTTCCCCCCAGTACGACCGACCTCTGCAGCCTCGGCTGCCCAGACGACATTCGCAGCATCTTGCTGCTTGACATTGAGGGTCATCACACCCTCACTCTCACCCTCACCTTCGCCTGCAGTTTATCGCTGCCCCGACCGACCTCTGCAGCTTTGGCTGCCCGAACAACACAAACAGTCTTCGGCTGCTCGACTTTCTGGGCCCTCTGGTGCCCTCGACCTTGACGCACGGACCCCACACGATTCGTTGCCCTTTTTGCAGCTCGGAAGCTGCTTGACCGATCTCTGCAGTCGCGTACTGCCCAGAGACTCTCCTCTTTCTTTCTGCAGCCTCGGCTGCTGCCCGGAACACGACCGGGCTTCGACAATTTGTCTCACTGGCTGAGACCACTAGACAAAACCGCTGGGGCGAAATGGTACAGAGCTTACCTGGAGACCGTGGAACGAGGCGACTACCTCATCCACAGAGCAGCGTTCTAGCCGCCTTGGGGTTTTCTCCTGCAAGGGTTTTCCCTAAGGATGCACGGTTCTAGGGTTGCAGCTACTGGCGATCTTAGGGGATCATGGACTTCCTGCCTCAGGGTATGGAAAGCTACTTGATCTATCTGTGCAAGAGAATTCTAGGCTGGAGAGGAATAGATCCCGCTGACGGGATGACCTCTTGAAAGTAAATGCGCCTTTGTGCCGATGATATGCTGGATGAACTAGATGGGAGACGCTGCTGGAGGGAAGCTCTGCGAGGATCAACTGTATTGATGTCCAATGGGACGTGCTTCACCGACAACTACTGTAGGGCGAGCTACGAGTAGAGAGGTGCCTCTTGGGGGTAATGAGTACAGAAAACGCTCGAGCATGTATACGGTTCCGATGCAAGAGGCCTTGCAGATGATCCGAGCGAGAATCAGCAGGGCAGCGATTGTAGATAGTTTAGCTCAGCACGTCCTGTGCTCCGTTAGGAGACTTTTTTGGGGCCTACGGTCCCCCGGACGAAAAATATACATACATACATACATACATACATACATACATACATACATACATACATACATACATACATACATACATACATACATACATACATACATACATACATACATGCTACAATACCTAATCAACCTTGCCAACGCAACCAACTCAATATCGTGATAATATTGAGTTG
>NW_017264897.1:0-7577 GCF_000149955.1 Fusarium oxysporum f. sp. lycopersici 4287
TAATTAAGTTTAATAAATATATGCTCCAATCAGTAATTATGCGCAATATAACAATATATTATTTTCCTGCAGTATGTGGTATATTTCTTGGCAATGAATCTGTTAACCGGGACTTGAGGCTGGAATATTTGTAACGGATAAGCGGTCCTGTTCTTGCTCTATAAGTCAGGGATTATATGTGGTATAGTAAGAGCCGCACAAATTCCTCTCCACCTGCTGAAGCACATGCAAAACGGCTGCGATTCCTATACGTCTCATTTTGTCCAGTCACATACCTAACTTTGCACGACTAAGAAACATGCGTCATTCCGAACAAAAGGGTGATACAAGCTTTTCGCTCCTTCTTTTTTTTATTTTTATTTTTTTTACTTTCTTAAGGTTATAGTTTGGGATAAGGCCGAGAAGGGGAAAAAACCAGTTTTCTTTTCGCTCCTTGGGGGCTGCGTTTGCGGAGATTCTATCTATGACTGGCCTGGAGGATCTATTAGTTTGTACCTTACCCCACTCTATTAACCCTCTTACATGGGCTAGACTTGCTGATCCTGCTCGGTGTTACTTCGTAGACAGGAAGGAGATTAGTGCCTCGCATTCTTGCAAAGTTTTCTCGCTTTTCGTTTAACCATCGCCGCTCCGATCGACCGTAGCTATACCATGTTTCACCCCAATCTACCTATAATTGGCTCAGACATGGAAGCATGCCCGTTGTTATTTAACTATTTTTGTTTACCCATTTTCTTGTGGTCGGGTACACTTTACTAGTTATCCTTTTCTCATACCACACCACAATGGTCCTCAACTCCTCACGACCTCAACGCAGATATCATACAAAGTCCAGAGGCGGATGTGTCGAATGCAAGAAGCGGCACATTAAGGTAAGCTCTTCATTCCCATCGTTTGTGATCAGTACAGCAACACCAATCCTTTTCTCTGGTGCATGTACTAATGCCATGAGATTGCAGTGTGGAGAAGAAAAGCCTGCCTTGTAGATCATGTGTCATAAGATATAATGATTGCGTTTACCCTACGCAGCGCAACTCATCATTGGGGACAAGGGCAAGCTCGCTTCATGGAAGAGAACGAAAAGCGTCTCCCAGAGGAGAACAGCAAGAATCTCCCAGTCCTCCATCCGACGACTCTTGCGTGGCTCTTACCCCAGATCTAGCACAGCATCGTCATGTAACTGCGGAATTCGAACTGCAGGATCTCGCTCTCACGCACCACTGGACCCTGCATACTAGCCGCACCATCAGCCATTGCTGGTCCGTTGAAAGCCGTTGCAGTGTGGACGCGTTTTCGCTTGGGTTCGACCATTTGTTTGTCATGTATGGCATCCTAAGTATCGCTAGTCTACACCTTGCCTCTCTTGAGCCGTTTGATACGAAAAAAACATCTCGAAAGAGCTGCTATGCACCATAAGCTTGGTGTAGATCAAGTTCGTCAACTAACTGTGGAGCGTATGGAAGCTTCTGGCGATGCACTTCGCGAGTTCTCGACCATCAATCTTGTTTACACCTTGGCTACCTTTGGTCCACTCGCAGGACTTACTGGCAATGTTGTCAAAGCTAACGAGCCGATCAGCCCTCATTGGATACGCCGAGTCCGCGCTATTACACCAAAAGTTGACATATGGCAGTATCCGACACCTCTTTACGAGATGGATGCTAGGATGGACTTTGCTGCCGAAGACGATTATCTTGTTCGCATTCGTGAAACATACAGAGATTGCCACATGTCGGATGTGGAACTCTACGATTCGGCTCTCCTATTACTGAGGCGCTGTCATAACCATCTGTTTGGTCCCAGAAGCGAACACATTGCTGAACCAACATCTTGCGACCTCGACAAATGGAATGGTCCTTTACACTTTCTCTGTCATCTCTCGGAAGAATATATCGAGAAGCTCCATCAACGGCAGCCACCTTCTCTCATCATTCTCTCATTCTTTGGGGCAATTTCATTTTCGCAAGATGAAACTTGGTTCATTAAGGGATGGGGGGAGAGCAATCGTTACAACAGTTGATGCAGTCTTGGGTAGCTACTGGGCGAAATATACCGAATGGTGTCGCGATGCAGTAGCACTTCGATGCATTAAAGCCGGAGAATAAGCAAAACAACCTGATGATGTTGACGCTGTCCTTCTCCCAATAGGTTCAGAGCTCATGTGACCTATATTCTACTTTTAGCTAGTGTTTGTGATTCCTTCCAGTGTGAGCAGAAACGGATCGACTCGAGTAGGTCAATGGTTCATCATGTCATGGCATGCGGCCTCTGGCTGTTTCTACCCGTGCTGCTTAAGCAAGCCTTTTCGGGCACTATGACTCTTATAACAAGACTACAATAAAATGCAAAGCTTAAGAATGATTTTGAATAAGTAGAAAGAACTCTCATTAAGTTAATCTGAGTCCCGGATTGCTTAAGGGGCTATAATATCTATAGTTTCCAGTAACTATAAGAATGTCTATGACTGCTTGAATTATTACCTTTCCGTCTCCTTCTAGGGATTAATAATAATTAAGCCTATATACGATCAGATTCAATATTGGTGTGGATGAACGAGGTAGAGAGGAATGAGGAACGAAAAAGACTACTATTCCCTGCATGGAACCTAATAATCAATTAACTCCGATGAGGAGGGGGGGCTTTAATGCGATGACATCTCCTATTCGTTTCATCCATCGCTCTTCGGCAAGTCTCGTTTAGATTCGTTTAACTCTTGGCTCGCCGCGTTAGCTCTAGCTCCAATCAAGATCAAGGGCTCATGCCTCATTGACAATGTCGAACGCAAATTTGCATCTGTGATTCTGGGGTGACCGACTATATGGCTTGCTTGGCAGGGTTAGACTCAGGTCGAATAGCAGGTAGTTGCTCGACTCAATTTTACTGAGCCCATTTAGTGGGCTTTCCAATTCAAGTACCATAGCTACTCGGTTAATTGACCTTGCCACGAGCCCCCTTTTGCAAGGCAGAATAAACTTTCTAGATAGGCTCTCAGTGTGGTCTATACAACGGCTTTTTACCGTGACGTTTCAAGTTGATTGCTATTCAGTAACTTTTGGCGGTCCGTCAACTCAAGCTTCTAATCTTCGATTCTCAATATCTTTGGACTGGGGTTTCCTTCGACCCGCTGCACCTTTTTCCGCTCAAGGAACTGGAATACGCCAGCAGCTATTGATAAAACAAAAGCTAGACAGAGAAACAATCCCACAGACCAAGCTAGTCGATTATGTCGGTTATAGCACCGCATAAACCAATAGAGAATAACCTAGAATATCGTATTCAACAGATTCAAACCAATGACTGCCTAGAGTTTCCATAGTCGTGTCGGCGTCGCTCGTCGCCTAGAAGGTGGCGGCTCTGAAACACTCCGTACCGAACAAGGCAAAAGGTCCTCTGGAGATGAGTTTTGATATAGCCAAGCCTCAACTTCGATCAGGCCTACGTAAGCCGGTAGGGATTCAGATCCAGGAAGTCGAAACTTACTAATAGATCGTAAGAACTGCTCGCTTTGCATGGGTTATTGTCTGTCAATAGCATCAACGGCCAAAGAGGCTTCCAATGAAAGAAACAACAATACGGAAGGGAAACATGTGAGCAGTCTCAGCACGCAATAGATGATCAAAGCATTACAAAAGACTATTTTTATAGATACATGAAAATTCTCAGGACGAGAAGTCCTTCTCTCTACTTATTCAACCCGTGTCTGTGCTGGTGTGCATCTGACTCTCAGTGGCGGCTTCATCCAAAACATAAACACCTTCTGCCAGGTCATCCAGTCTTGACTCTCTGACACGAGCTCTAGGTCCAAATTCCACAGCGTATACGCAAGCACCAGACGCGCTTCGGCCCACGCAAAACTAATATGTGTTAGTTTTCAAAGCAACAAAGAGGTAGGAGTTGCAACACGATGTGAGACCTGCGTTCTCGACTCACTTTCTCCCAGGGCAGTCTTGCGGCCCGATACTAAAAGGCCTCATGGCAGACCTGTCATCGTCTTGATACTCAGCTGATCGAGGCTGGATCCATCGCTCGGGAACCATGTTGTCGGGCAAATGGAAGTTCAGCGCAGAGCGGTTGGCTGCCCATATATTCATCGTAAGAGTTGTATTAGACGGAATCACCTCCCCCATCACGACATGCCCTTCCTTTTCAGTCCGACGGAATAGGTTCCCCGGGGCGGGAGGATAGAGGCGAAGACTTTCTTTGAGGATAGCATTAAGGTATTGCTGCTCTTTAAGGGCAGACAGTGTCATGTCAGAACTGGTATGAAATTGCGTGCGCAGAGTCGACGTTAGCCTTTTGAGGTATACTTGATGCTTTAGAAGCAGATATATCGAGCCCGCCAGCAAAGTAGCCGCTATCCAATGGTTAGCAAAACAGTACAGAAAATCATCTCAAGTTAGATCCTATTGAGGTGCAACCTACTGGTCTCGCTTCCCGCGATGATAAGAGCCATTGTTATGGCCTCCTTTTCAACAGGTGACAATCTATGACATTTTCAGTGACGACGCCAGGAGAGCAATATGGTTTGAGGTTGGTGCAGACAAAACTAACTGTTGGTCTTCAGGACCGTCAAGTATCCGTGATATAGGTTTGTTCTCCTTGATATGGCTCTCTGTTTGCTTGGGCACGGTCATAGGCGTCTTTGGAGACTTTGGAGCCCTGTTGAACCAGGTCCAAAAAGTATTCATCATATAGCGAATACCTGGATACTGTGTCAGCTCCACAGCCGAGGTGAAGGCTCTTGCTAAACATGGGATGGCAGCGATAATGGGCCGACATTGGCCGTTCTCAAGCCCGCCGAACTTTTCCCCAAGAATCACATCGCCTGCAATATCCGTCGTCAGAAGATGGAGCCAATGGCTCAGGTCCACCTCTTTAGTTTCTGACTGATACTGGGACTGTTGTAGCTTAGAAATAAAGAGATTGGTGTGTTTTCGGAGACATGCTTCATGATGCGATGGTGTTAGATGGCACTGTGTGAGCCGCCGGTGAGTTTTATCATTGAAAACTTTCTAGATATAATCAAGACGTATTAGAATCATCGTTACTGGGCCGTGAGCTTGTCTCGCTTAGAATTCCGCTAGAAGCTCGAGGTCGAGGCGTTACTGATCAGCACTAACATACCAGGTGAGATTCAGGGTAGTATCTGGAATCTTTGGGGATATTTCCTCGCCCTCCAGGTTGCCCCGGCCCGTATATATCTTGATACCCGTTAGATGAGTATGTGGCCAAGGCTGCATTTCAAAAGAAAATGTGGCACGATGCGTATACCACCGAGATGCAAGACCCCTTTGCTCCGCATCCAGAGAGGCCCTCTAGGTATCGCCCCTGGTAGCTCAATGAGAAATGACTAATGATAGAAAACACTTACCAGGCCAAGCTCGGTTCGAAGTAAACGAGAGAGTATCTGGACTTATGCGAACGACATGACCATACCTATGGTGAAGATCCTTTGTCTTTCGGGCAGCAACTCCTCTTAATACATAGAATGTATAAGGTATACGGCTCGCCGCCAGCCACCAAGGTCCCGGATACTTCTGAAGAGGATGTAGTCGAAGGTTATAGATGGTATGTAGAATGATGTAGAATATGCACTGTACCGAGATATATTAGTTGAGGCAAATGTCAACTAAAATATGCCCCTACTGACCAGGATAAAAGTCACTCCCAGTATCGTTACCCATGAAGACGTGGAGGAGAAGGAAAAGGATGAAAGCATTATTATCCAGGGAGATGTCTGTTAATTTCTTTGGGGTAATTAGTTACGTTCTCGCCAACGGGTAATGATTCACTTGGCTTGCTAGACTGGAGGCATCATAAATAATAAAAACCTTAATGAGAGTGGCAAGAGAAGCGTCGAAAGCTATTAAGACTTCTCGTATTCCAGTTGCAATTACTTGTAAAAGCTCGTTCTTCAATAATAAGAAGAAAAAGTACAAACGAAAGAAAAACAAGAGAACTAATCACCCCTCCCTTCGTATTCTAAACGAAATGCATCAATTGTGCCCCGCTGGGCTCGCTCTATCCGGCGGCTGGTCCGTATACGGCAAGACGGAAAATGGGAACACCAAAGATTACATAACAACTCCACAATAATTGAGAGACAGTCCGGGCTCGACCAAAGTAGCAACATAACTAACGACACCAGAAGAACATTAACAATGACCCCGTGTATAGAACCAGACCCAACCTGTTCTAGTGCTACTTACGGCGTGCAGTGTATCAAGTGTTAGCTCTGTAAATGTACTACCGTATCTACTTATGAAATTCACCACGCCTCGTGGCTCCCTTTTCTATATTTCTATCTTTCTAATTAGTTGAGACAGGAATAAGGATCTGACATTTGCACTACAAGTCGTGGTTTGGTAGGAAAAAGAGATCCACAGGGCGTGGTGAATTACATCAGTCAATACAGTACCTGCGGCATATGCAGCTTTGGGCTCCCAGCTGAACCACGCTCATTACTGTATAAGAACAAAAAGCAGACAGCGTACAGTATTGAGCACTTGCACCTTCCTCTCCAACAATAACTCTCGTTTATAAACGAAGCCCCATACATCGTTCCTAAGTAGATTTTTACACTGTGTACACACTTATCTGATACAAAAAGCGCGTATCTTGATGTATCTACCTGATTGATTTAAGCGATAGTACTTATAGCTCGCACTGTCGATCTGTCTCTACTTCCCCATATCCGCGCCCCGGAACTCCAGGCAGCAGCGGTACTTCTAAGTACTTTATTTACTAAGCCAGAAATTACTCACGCACCTATAAGGCGGCCAAATTCTGACAGAACATCTGCTTATGAGGTAGAGCGATGTACCCAAGTGGCCCTACCCTAGACTTACAAAGAGCATGTTTTTTTTGGACCGGAAGGTGCAAGTGCTCAAGACTGTACGTTTGTTCTTTTGATATTCGTTTGACACATGTTTGTGCCTTATGAGTAGAGGTCAAATAAGACTGCGCACAGAAACAGTAAAGCCTCCAAGGAGCAAAATTTGGACACAACATAACATAAATACGCAAATCTATATTAATAGACTGGATACACGTAAAATTCGACACCTTTAGGCTATGGTGCTGTTGATGTGCTCTTTTTTATGGTGAGTCAGCTATCTTTAACTTGTATAGGGTAGTTCATAACTAGTCCTGCCTCGACACCATCTCAAGTCTCAGCGTTTAAGTGACAGATAAACACAGACTTCAGACATCCGATGGGCGCACATGGACACTTTTGAGAAAAATCGGGGCGCTCGGCAGTAGAGTAGCAAACCTGGAATTATAAGCGACGTCTGCAGATGATTCTATCCCTGGGCCCTTATCCAATCACATGTGTTCATTGGTGGCTGTTATAGCCATATTAGCAATATCGAGTTCATGGTCATTCTTTTGTAACCTGGACTTGGGGTAGGCTGCAGAAGGTGTGGGTAATATCTAGATTATTACGTGAAGCTTGGCACTGGAATGAAAGGGACCGGAAAGAATGTCATGACCGCCGCTAAGGTCATACTTCGGACTAAACAGACAATTGGGTACTTTATCTAATTGCATCCATAACGTCCTTGAACTGCAGGGAA
>NW_017264896.1:0-7753 GCF_000149955.1 Fusarium oxysporum f. sp. lycopersici 4287
CTTCGACTGATTCTACGTCATTAACCAGCTTAGTTTAGATAGCGTTAAGCTGTTCTGCGATCAGTTCGAGCTGTAGGCACTTGCCGATAGCAGCTTCGAAGCTCCCGATACGACTATTAGTTCCCATTGCGATACGAAACGCGTGGAGGACCTCGTCTTTAGCATGACTAGAGAAGCGGGTCTTATTTTCTCATAGGACGCCTGATATCCACGTACGAGAGCACATAGTTTAGCATGCCTGATATTGTGAAGTATGAATGAGAATCAACGCAGAGCTACAGCACGGTTCTAAACTAATTAAGTAGTGTTTAAAGAAAGGTTATAAGAGTCTTAATTCATGTAGTATCTCATTATATTGCTGCTAATCTAAAATCAGAGAAATCAAATCTCACGTAAGCTTCGGTCCTTATTGTCTTCTCCCGCCGTAGGCTGAAATTTATGCCGGGACAAACCTTCCCTCTCCAACCTCCTGGGCAAGTGCAGTATACCTCCATCGACTGAAGTACGCAGGTGTCTTACCTTTGCCGCCGTTCTTAGTAGCAAAGACACCAACGATGGTTCCTGAATATGATATTAATAACTATAAGCGGATTCAAAGCAGGGACATGGTAAGCTCACCTGTAAAAGGTCCGTTACCACCAGAGACAATCTCAGCGCTGGCATATCCAAGCTTCTTGATCTCATGCGGCTTGCTGCTGAGCTGGCTGAAAACTCATATTTGTGATCACGAGTAGCGGTTACTGCAAGTCTGATAGGACCCTTGAGCCAGGACTTAGGGATACTCCTAATCCTGGTCTCAGGAGCATGAACGTCAGGTTTTCCTGAAGTTTCGGCCTTAAACCTCAGCTTACGTGTAACCTCCTTCTCGTTCTTGCTTTTGACGTTGATAATACTAATATCGATATGCTGGGTCTGTGTGAGGAAGACAGTAATGCCAGCCTCTTCGTCGGCAACCTTAGGGTCGAATAATAAATCGATGCTATAAGTAAAGACCGAGGCTGTCTGTTTGCGTGCAAGAAAGCCTAATCCTTCGTTGACTGGGTCGTATTTCTCATCTGCAGTCAGGTTGACTCTGGATGGAAGAACCCTTAAGGTGTTGGGATGTCCCTCTGGTGAGATGGTAAATAGATTTTGCTTAGGAGGTCTCCAGAAGAACCAGTGCCGAGGCAGAGATGATCCGACAGCAAAGTCCTCCTTATCTGGAGCGTCGACCCAGGCGCCAGTTCCTGGGACCTGCCTATCAGTTGGTGGAAGAGGCCCAGACATCTTTCCTCGTACCATATCCAGACTCGGCCACTTGTTCTCCTTCCATTGCACTGGCACGAGAACTGTTTCTCGGCCCATGGGATAGACTTCCCATTCCGGGCCTGAGCGAGTCGCGAGTGCAACTCCCCACCAGTTTCCAGAAGCATCTTGGAATAAATCAGCATGGCCAACGGTCTGGAACCATTCCTCGGTGTTCTTTGCAGTAAGAATGGGATTGTCCTCGTATGCCTTATAAGGTCCACGAATGTTGCGCGATCGGGCAATAGTCACTGTGTGGTTCAACTCAGTTCCACCCTCTCCTATCAGTAGGTAATACCAGTTATCCTTCTTGTAGAAATGGGGTCCCTCAGGGTTACGATCACCAGTTCCATTCCAGATCTTAAAAGGCTCAGTTGCAGTGCCCTTGTTGATGTCGATTTCGCTGACGTAGATGCCTGCAGCAACTGCCATGTAAACCTTTCCATCATCATCCCAAAAGATGTCAGGATCAATGTCGTTAGCCGGATTCTCAATACGGATAGGACCGCTCCATGCAGAATCGTCGTAGGGATTCTTGGTTGTAAAAAGAAGGACAATAGGGCCCCATCCATCGATCCAAGAGACGTAGGTGGTGATGAGATAGAACATGCCCTTGCGGTACCTAAGGGTGGAAGCCCAGATACCCTCATGCTCCAACCCTCTTCTTGAAAGCTCAGGGAGTTGTTCTTCCTTAGTCAAAGCATTGCTAGCATGCCTCCAATTGACAAGATCCTTACTCGCAAATACTGGGATCCCAGGGAGGGCCAAGAACGAAGACGTAGTGCAGAAGAATGTGCCATCTAGTTCTTTGACAAAGGTACAGCTCGGGTCTGTGTTCCATCCTGGAAGGATAGGATTCGTATACTCTTGTTGCTTGGGCTTCTGGCTGCAAGCGACCTGGCAAACAGCCAAGCCCCAAGCAAGCGTATAGAGCAGGCGTTTGGCCATTAAAGAAGGAAACACAAATAAGAGAGTATATATGTGGTACTAAGTGAGGCGCACCAGGATACTGGAGCTTACTTATTACCTGTGTTATACCTTCCAAGTTATGGTTACGTCTTTTATAGTTTACTTCAGGACGCTGATAATACAATAGCCTAAATTCCGGTTAATACCCCGCTCAAACAATCTACAAACTGCTAAACATTCACCTGCAGAAGAATTATGTGTTGAATTACATTACCCGCGTATTAATCCTTGTAGATGCATGAGATGACGCAAAACGACCCATATAATGACAAACTGGACTTGGGTAGGCACAGCTCGTGAAAAATAGTTCGAAACAGCACAGTAAATTTTAGTATGAGAAATTCTTCCCACAGCCCGGACATATGCTTTTTCCGTAGCAGTATTCTTTTCCTAGCCTTCTAAATACGCCGTTTGTATTCCGTATATGCTGCCACGCTCGATTCCCTCACCAGGGCCTATCAGGCTGTACACCTTGTCTACGTCCTCGGTAGCATCGCTGTCTCGAAAAAGAGTGAGAGGCATGAGAATATTCTTTTCGTTCCATAGTTCGTTTTATGCCAGGGAACCAAAGATAGACGCAAGGCTAGGAAGATCGGCATCTCCCTGTTTACAGCTAGTGATAGGCGAGATCGAGCCGTCATTAGATGCGCGAGGTGTATAGCTTTCCGGCCACTGAGTTAAGACGCCATCATATTAATAATCGCTTATCTGAAGTCTACGAAGGGAATCCTATTATTAACACAGGCTAGATAGAGGGCGTATGTAGTTGAGAATACAGCACTTATTGAAAATCCGAAATTTCAGAGAAAAAATGTGGCGAATAAGTATATTCTGACTTCAGCTATTCTCTAGTCCTAGTCCCATGTATCTTGCCTATCCATAGTAGATTTTGCCATGGAAAACCTGCTTGTGATAATATGGCTTATATTATTTGTAGTTGAGACCTATGGCTGAGAGCTACATAGACCTTAGTTTGTGGGCAGTTTACGAGAAGACGACATATATATGCGTTAAATCTTTAACCTTATTATATTATTGCTTTTGTCCCTTTATCAGGTTGCACGAGAGCATGGGGTTTACCTGGACACGGTTGCAAAACTTCCAGATGATTGGCTATAGCGGACATAAAGGAAAAAGAAACATATCATGCGCCCAAGTTATTTAAATATTTTCTAAACAGCAACACTATAGTCAGAACGATAAGGAGATTTGCCACGACGCGAACTTGTGCATTAGACTGTTGAATCTTCTGTACTCTGTTGACAATATTTTGGGGAAGGATGCCTACTGGCTTAATGCTGAGCTAAAGGAGATTGCCCTCTAATCAACACACATAAGTGACGTCGCCAAAGCGTGATTGCGGAAGAACTTGTGGACGACCAAATGGCACATTCATGTCCTCAGGCCTGATTCAGAGATCCATGATGGGAACTTATCCCTCGAAATGAGAATGGCGTCGGCGCTGCTTCAATATTTCCTCTCACTGAGCATAATTGGATGCCCATTACCAGCTGTATCGAAGAAACTTTAATCAATCAAGTTTTAACTTGTTATGATAATTAAGGGTTATGCAATTGAAGTTTATAATCAGACATTGAAAAAGTGTATGTTTGTGGAGGGTCAGGTGACTTGAGACTTCTAACGTGTCATTTTATTAAGATAAAAAGACAATGCAACACGAAGACATGTTACTAGAGGTAGTGATATCTCGCCCTGACCAATTCTAGCCCATTATCGACCGAGAACAAGGAAAGCAAAACCTAACAGGCCACGGTAAACAGTAAGGTAATCCCTTTCTCGTTTCGCCAACTCCTCCTTAAGCTGTTGCCCGAAAGGACTCTCTGGACTCTCAAGGATCAAGACTCTCTGGCCTGCTCGATGTTTTGACTCAAAATCATCCCACTCACGCTGGTCTGCTACCCCCAGATTCAAAACCTCCCATCCACTTTCTCGACTCGCAGCGACTAACTCAGCTAGTGTGAGAATTTCACTACCAAATAGTTCCAGGGCTGCACTGGTTGGAGGTTGATTCCAGATCATGTCGCCAACGAGAACTCTGCCCTTTGGGACAATTTTGGATAAGCGGTCGAACATCGCTTTACTGCCCCCAAGCGCATGCGACGAGCCTATGCAGATAGCTCTACTTGCAAGTCCAGTATACTCGCTGGCGGGTTGCTGATTGAAATCCACATTGAGCCCCCGATTCTCAGCTAGTGCCCGAGCTCGTTCAAGATGCGCGGCATCTGTGTCAATTCCGACCGCAGTGATTTTCTCTCTGTTTCGCGAAACTGCCCTGAGAAGGATCTCTCCCCACCCACAACCCAAGTCAATAACAGTGCAACCGTCAAACAGCTGGAGGTGGTCAAGAAGCTCTGCTGCGCGGGTTTCAGACAGTGGTGCGTTCCATATCATGGCGGCGTATCGCGCCTTAGTAAAGTTTTCTTGTTCCATGGGAACAGGAGCGGAGTTAAGGTAGTTAATTTAATGTTGATTCTTGGAGAGAAACGTGGTTTCGACAAGGCGCGTGATGCTTGAAGTGAGAGGGAGGGCATGTGTTCCAAGTTGGGAATGTACCAAATATAAGCAAGGTGGGGGGGATGAGTCACAACTTTAGAAGCGAAAACTGCTTTACCCGGTTAACTGTGTATTCCCGGTCTGGGAGCTTGACAGGGGTTTAACCAACTAATATATGCTGATAAATATACTATAACTAGAGCATAAACCATGGACGCTGGATGGCATATTGTGTATCAAATATATCAAAGGTTTCTTCAAATCGAGGATTTTGTATTTGTTTGATTGAAATAAAATTTTGGCATATTTGATTGATTTGTTTGGCAATTTGTTTGATTGGATTTGATCTCCGAACGTCAAGGTTCTCATTAAATTTGAGGGCTCAGAACAACGCGGCGCAGGGGCCGCCGTTGCCGTCTACTCCGATTAAAACGGCCCAGACCTCGCTCATAAAAGTATATTGGACGGGTTTAGAAGAGAGTTTGTGGGAACGCCAGCAGTCGACGGTAATGGATCGCAGTAGTGCGCCTTAGATGGTACCTAATTGCGGGTTATGAAATCTGAAATATCTTTTATTTCATTATCTCTTGTATAGAATTTTTTACATAAATATAAGATATATTCTTATTATTATGCATATTTATTTATGCCTTCTCTATATATAAATAATGCGCTGCTGGGCAAAAATGTATATTTGCTTCCTCTGGACTTTTCGATATGTTTGGCCATTTTCCAGCCCCCCCTCTCAATCAATAGGAGCTTACAGAGACAAAAAGCTTATTTCGCCGCTAACATTACGTGGGCAGTTTCATGTTCGCCAAGATTACCTTTGTCGAACTACACTAAATTGTTTGACAGTTGTTCAACGTTGGAGAGGACGATAAGGCGGCTTGTTCAGAGTGACTGCCAATCACGAGTTTGCATTATGGCGGTCTTGAGTTTGACTGGTTCGAGCTAGCCGGGACACATGGTGTGGCACGCACAGCAGAGGGGCACATAAGAGAGGGTTAAAAGAGCCTTGATTCTATCATAGGAGGGGGCCAGCAGAGCTCCTTATATACAGATGGAGCATCAGATCCTTGTCAGGGAAGCTAAACCGATCAGGGCTACCCTACTTTTGACACACCCCCCAGTTGGAGCTCTGATATTTTGAAAAGGGCTTCAAGTGATCGTGTCGTACATAGTAAAATGCGAAATGAATGTTGGATGCACCTTGCAGTGCTCAGCAGTGAGAAATGATCGTAGGAACCCCTGTAGCCCTCTGAATCACTCTCGAAAAACTATAAATACCCCCCTTTGATCCCGCCTTCAGAGACGTTTCTTCTTCATCCCTCTATCAAAATGGTAAGTCATTTCTTGATATGGCTTCTGATCATCGCAACCCCTGTTGCGCGATGGCTTCGATCAGCGCTACCCCTTGTGGTGTGCTTGACAACATCGCACAACACGCTTTGGTATGCTCAGGTCTAACATCAATTGATCTTAGGCTCGTACTCGTCATTCGTCTTCCGCTGCTGCCCGTGGGGGCAAGAGTGCTACATCCTCGCAGAAAGCCGCAGGAAAAGGTGGTTCGTCCCGCTCTGTCAAGGCCAAACGCGCTGCCAAAGCCCCTGCTGCTGCGTCCAAGAAGGTCAAGCTTGTTCGTGAGCGCACCCGAGGTCAGGTTCGCGTAAGTACTTCTCTCCCCTCACCCCTTGGCAAGCTCTAACTCTGGTAGAACGATCTTCGCAAAGCTGATCGCCTTGAGCGTAAAGCTCAGAAACTCGAGGCCCGCACCCACCTGAACCCCTTGGAGATCGCTGACGAAGACCTACCCCCCATCGTGGTCTTCACCGATGAGCATTTCGAGCTCCCCTGCCTTGGTTGTGTGCGCTCTTGCCTTGCTGGTAAGGGTGAACTTGAGCACTGCAAGCGGGATCCTACGCGCCGCGCGGAGCGCTGCGCGCTCTATGAGAGCGGTGGCCACAAGTGTGAGCCTATGTATGTATGCTGCCATGCTCGATTTTGACAAATAGCTAATACCTACCCCAGTCCCAACGTTGCTGAGCCCCTTGTTCGGGTCTTGAAGAAAGCTCTTTTGGACGACAAGGAAACCGTGAGTCTTGCTTCATGAGCATTCTAACCCATATTCCGTGCTGACAATTGAGTACAGGCGATCTCCAATGCCTGCATTGCGCTGCGCCTTCAGCTTGCCTCGCTGTACGATGAGGACACCGCCCATTTTTTCAGTGCTCGGGATAAGGGTACGAAGCCCCTTCTTACGATCGGTGAAGCAAAGGAACGGGCTTTGGAGGACGGCTTTGAGGAGGATGGCGATCCCGAAGGGGGTGAGTCTTCCGCTGAGCAGAAAGCTGCTGCTCGCAAGATCATCCGTGCCCTGGGTGCCCTGCTCTGAGCGGTGAGCTTTGCTGGTCTGGTTGGTAGTGGTTATTTTTGATCTTCGGAGCATAGTGATACCCTTCGGTAGTGGTATGTAGCGCGGCTGACGTCTTTGCCTGCGCGGGTAAATCAATTGAGTTTGCCCCATTTCTTCGTGCCTATGAATTTGTGACTTCAATTTTGACCATGTTGAGAAGGGCTCTGAAGTGCTCGAAGCGCTGTCTTGATAGGGCTTTGGTGAGCCCATCCGCAGGCATTTCCCCCGTGGGGAGATATGTTATATCAAATGATCCCTTCTGATACTCTTGTCTCAGCCAAAGGTTATGTATATCAATATGGCGCAGCCGAGTATCTATTCGCATGCTCTCAAGCGCTACCAAACGGATAGTCTGCTGATTGTCACAATATATGTTCCAAGGGGCCTGGGGATTAAACCGCATTTCCTTGAAAAGGCGCTTCAGAGCCATTGATTCCTTAGCTATTTGCACCAATGAGAGCAGCTCAGCCTCTGTTGTAGAGGTGGTTATTGTAGCTTGGCGAGATGCCTTCCAAATAATTGGTCCACCAAAGAGGGTGATCAGGTAGCCCTGAGAGGATCTTCTTGTGC
>NW_017264894.1:0-7930 GCF_000149955.1 Fusarium oxysporum f. sp. lycopersici 4287
CCAACTGTAAACTTTTTCCTTACAATAACATCATTACATATGCAGTAGACTCAAAAACCACTAATAAGTATCTTGCTTTTAGTTATTTCTTGCTTCTTATCTATAAGGCCTTTAAGCTAATTGATGTTGCAAGAAACTGTTTTTTTTTTTTACCTCTTGGCCTATGCGGACCAGTGCACACTGTGATACTGGCAACCCATAAACCTGTAACTGCCGAAAAAAAAAAAAAAGAAAATAATAAGGTTTAATTGCCATGCAGGCCACAGCATCAGTGTTGTAAGTAAGGGCAGGGTTGAGATGGTCATGAATGTCAGTGAGATTTCAGTCGCAGGTCAATACCACAGATAAAAATCCACAACAAATCCGCCACTGCGAAAGATGATGTGTAAGTCATGTCCAACGATAGCCCAGAATGTAATTCAACCACTATCACTCGTTTTAGACATTTTAGATCCGTGTTGCGCATTTCTTCGTACTTTCCTTCCCATTCTCAGAGGTTTTCTAACTCTAGACCCAAACGTTGCTCGGTACGTACCGTTACAACCCTGCAAGTGGCTTGCCATTGCGGCCAATCCTATCAAGAATAACTGAACGTATGTCTCCACTATCCACTCTCAGCTAACCTTACTTCGAGCACCTGTGTCAGTACTCAATACTCTCAACAATTGCTCTTCTCGATGCCCGATTTTTTTCCATTTGTTCTCGACAATTGTCTATACAGCACTTAGCGTTGAGAATCATCGCACTGTTCTTCAACTAGATTCACTATTTGTAAAGGTCCTAGAAGACACAGAAAAGATACCAGCTAGAATCTAGCTTCCTTCGATCCTTACACCGATGGCGACCATATAATGTCAGTTTAAATAAAGGCCCAATAAATATTACTCTATATAGCCCAATGAAACCATGGTACCTCGCATCAGCCAGGTATTATAATGTCTAAATCGTGTTATCCTTTGTCAGTACGTCTATCCTACATTTTTTAGTGACTGATACCGAAGACCAATGGTATTGCGTTTAACTGAACGGTCGACCCACCGAACCAATAGAATATCGAATAACTGAACGTACAGACCCCACTCTACCCAACCCTGCCGATAAATTGACCAGGATGCTAGGGTTGGGAGTAAAGTCGCATCCAGTCTAAGAATAACGAGTCTGGAGATGCCATACAATATACAATGACCGTACAAAAATTACGACTACGCATCAAGGTTCATTAGAGTCACTCCTTTCCTTATTTAATACACGAGTCAAGACGTTTTCCCTAATTTCCTCTGCCTGCTAGCTTGGCGCTCAAGGTGACTCGTGATCAATCAAAACTCCTACAGGAAAGTCACGATATTTGCAGGACTGAAGAATTCATCGTTCAATATCTCTCAGCCCTCGGCCATGGCATAAATCGAGCGTCAGGTATCTCGTTTTACTTCATATCATTATGATTTCGATGTTTGACAGTGGAATATGAAAAACAATATCGACAAATATCTTATTTTATTAAAGAAATCACTTAGCTTATCAAGCCAAGGAAGGATAAAAGAAAAACCCCCCCCAACAAGAAAGGACATCAAACAAAGTATAACGTTATAAGTATCAGTAGTCATATTAATTTATCCTAAAATCATCGCTGATTTTTTATTTGTATTTGTTATAGACATTTAGAATTATTTACGACCATGTCTACCCTAGGTTCGTCCATGTACCGTAAATTTTCAGCTGGTTGTTTTCTCAAACGCTACACCCCTGCTAGTTTCTACCCTCTTAATCTCAAACTTCCTATCAGCACTCATTATACTGTGTAGATCAGCAACGTCACATAGGAAAAAGCAAAGAAAGCGTGAACTCGAAAGTAGGCCCTGCTGTTGCATATAGACGTGAGGTTCAAGTAAATAAACAAGTAAACAAGTAAACAAACACATCAAGTAGAGCATTCTATTATTCGTTATTTCTCTCCTTGTTCCACAAAGACAACTCTGTCAACGCGCGCTAGAATGGGTCGTCGTCCATTAACAGAAGGCCAAAAGGCAGAAAAGGCCGCTCGTAGGCGAGAACGAGAGCGACAGCAGCGTCTGGTAGCCCGCCAGGCTAAACAGATAGAAGATGCCGAGACCCATATAGTCAGCCAATCGTTCCCGGAAACAATCCTGGAGGATCCAGTTGTTTCAAGCATGTCTCTCCATCTTTCCATCCGTACTCTACGTGACTTTACTTATAATTATCGATAGGTAATGATGGCCAGCCGTCTAGCCGAACCGACCCACTCCCAATTGACAGACAGCCGCCGTTGCACGCCACTCGCTCGCGTCGCCGAAGCCCACGTCTCGCTAGTGAACCGCCCTTGACGATTGACGAATCAATCATCTTAGCGGATGGGGCATTTCACAGACCGGATACAACCGCGCGACTGCGAGCACCCGTGCGACCGATTAGCGAACAAATACCTGCCGATACAATCTGTGTTGCGACGCCATACTCTGCAAACATAGGCTACCGGGAAGCAGCCGAAACTAACGAGGATGAAGAGACCTCTGCAGCGGAAACCCCAGACTCTAGGACACCTTTGCAAAGTGAACAAATAGCTGCGACGCCCGTCAGCCGTTACGAGGTAGACCATATCGTATCACCCTGCTCGCAGACACGTCTCCGTGTCCAACGATACCGCGATCGACGGCATGCTACAAGATTACAACAAATCTTCCAAGAAGCTACAGAATGTCAAGATCTACCATTCACTCATGAGCTCTCTGCTTTGAGCCTTCGAGACGATGCGACACCGTCCTTGTCCCTGCCTGCTGATATACCGGACAACGAGCCCAGACCCTCGTCGGTGCCGGCACCTGAGTCTGAGCCGGAGTTTGATATCGAAACAAGCGTCCTACCCTTGTCATCTTCAGCCCTGTCTAATGTTAATCTCTTAACAGAAGACGAAGAGGATAACAGGTCCGAGGCCTCCGTATTGGAGGATGATGCCGCATCACAACCGATGACACCATCGTTAACATCACCTAGCTCTAGTCGACACCATAGCTCCTCATCATCATCCCAATCGAGAGGTAGCCTTCTTTTGTCGAGGTCGAACTCATCTGTGTGGTCGGATCTATCTGGATTACCCTCGGATGAGCCCGAGGATTTGATCCTTAGCGATTTCCTCCAGGCGATTTCCAACCAGGATACGGCTGGCGGTCCTGATTTCTTACGTGCACAAAGCGGCGTTTATGATCGTGTGCTCCGAAAATTCTTTAACCACCAGTGCAGCTGTAAGCCATAGAATCAACCGTCTCCCCTGAGGTTATAAAAACCCTGCTGACAAACATCTCAAATAGGCCCGAGTTCGCACGAGCGTGCCGAGCCGGAAAACACCCACACCCTCCAGGAACATACCGGTATGGTCTTCTTACTACTGGCGAGGCCATCGTGTTTCTCAAGGTTGACTTGGACGAACCTGAGACGCTGTACTATCACCTAGCAGAGCCTGGTCCGGAGGTGTCGGCACATCCAAACAACGTCCATATATGCACGGCTGTCGGTCAATATCTGGCGTTCACCCTTATGGCTCTCGGTTCGCCTGGAGAACGACGGGGGAATAGGCAGGAGGAACGTCTAAAAGCCATGAAGAACTTGAAGACGTGGGCTGAGGACTTCGAATCGACATTGCGTTCTATCCCAGAAAATGAACGATCGGCGTCATCAGACTACTCACCTGGCCATGAACCTACCACCTACAAGGATGTCAATCGGTCGCCGGCCTTGCTTCGCAAGAGGACACGTCGAACAGCCGCGTGCCAGGCTGGCGAGGGGTCGTTGAGGAAGGACGACAGGCAGGAACCATCTGATGACGAGTCGGCGCCCAGGCCACCGGACACGCCTACGCCAAGCGGACGAAACACAAGACAAGGAACTAGGCGGAGCCAGCGACTAGCGTTACTGGCGTTACGGCCGCGCGGAGGAGGAGGCGGCGAGCAGGGTCGGCAGGACTACTGTACGCAGAAATGTCTTGTCGGGATGGTCAAGGGTGGTTTTCTCGACCCAAAGTGCCCGAACGTGGCACTTCACGGCAAGAGCTGTGCTCCCGCCGCCCGCGCACGTCATCCTGTCGATCACAAGGAGTGGCTTCGCCTACTCTGGAAGCAGCTGAAACAGTCGCTCGACGACGGGATCAGGCCACTGGGGGAGGGTGGTGCGCGGGGTGTGGTTTTCCAAGTGACCCTACTTGCGCATGGCTACACCTTTGTCAGCAAGGGCACGGTGCGGGCTTTCATCAAAGATCTCGAGCACGAGGCTGCTGTCTACGAGCGTCTCAAACCAATCCAAGGCGTCCACGTGCCTGTTTTCCTGGGTGCCATTGACCTTGGATCGATGAACAAGACTTACTACTATGACCACCGGGCCTACGTAGTGCACATGACATTTCTGTCCTGGGGAGGCTGCAGCATCGACAGAGCACAGAGAATTGGCGACACGGACAGGCCGCTCGAAGACGAGGCCATTCGGTCGTTGAGAGCCATGCATCGAGAGGGCGTGGTCCACAAAGATGTGCGACTTGCAAACATGTTATTCAATCCTGAGACCAACAGGGTTATGGTGATCGACTTTGAACGGGCTTTGCTCCTCAAGCCGCCTCGGCGTCCGTTGGCGCAGCTGGTGCCGAACAAGCGAGCGTGGAAGTCGGAGACGATGATGGATGCCAAGAAGGTGACTGGCGATTCAAGCAGGCGAAGTCAGCCAAGTCAAAAGCTTTTCAGAGGATATTTGGTTGGCAAAGACGGCGTTCTTGGAGTGGAATGCTGACCGATGGGCACGCGTCGCGAGAGCGCCTTGCTAGCAAATCTACAGTCAATCACCCTGCACTTCTATTCATAAATCGTCATGGACCCCAAATTCCGAGGTTCTTCCCTGCCGCCGCGACAGTCGACTACGAGCTACAACTTGGTTACTGGAGATTGTGGACTGCGTCAGCAGATGTAGTGACGCGCGAGAGAATTCTGGTCGGTGGAAAAAGTTCGACAATAGATTGCCCCCGAACCCGCTGACGGGTGACGGGCTTGAGAAATACAGCACCTTTTGTGCCATTGGTATGCTGGATGGTGAAGGAAGCGGGGTTTCCCTGTACCTAGCTAGCTCAGCACGTCTTTTGCTCCAGTAGGAGATCTGGCTTCGTTACAGCCACCCAGACGAAAAATAAATAAACAAACAAACAAATACCATGGTATTGAGATTTCTCCAAACCATACCAAGTCTTGGCGGTATTTACCATACCAATACCAACTCATACCAGACCATTCCGATCACTGTCATCAGACGTCAGTGTTTGCCTCTCATATCCTGTCTGGCATGTTCTAATCAGCCTCAGTAGTAACCAAGGGTCGTTTGATAAACCCCCCGTTACTCTAGATTCGATTAGCCCCACGCTCACTGCACCGCCTAAAGTCCACCTTGAACGTGACCTCGAGAGCTTGTGGATAAAGCGAATGAGAAAGGCAGCAGCCTCCTGGACCGTGGCGAAACGCTTATCAAGGATAAAGCGTCAACCATAGGCACGGCTTTTGATGGAACAGAAACCTTGATCTCGGGGAAGCTTGATGAAGTAAAGTCTCGAGTCTTGAGCGCTATGAGTGAGGTTGTGACACATATAAATGAACCTGGCGACGGGGGGCGCGACAGAGACAATAGTGCGGCTAGTCTAGACGTCCAGCGAAGCGTCGGCGCAGCTGCCGCTGTTCTATGCGCCATATTCATCGGTTTCATCGCCACTTAAGCTTAGTCACCACTGCTGTTGAGGCCTAACCAATTTTCTGTAACGATGTTGGAGCTCGCCTTCCTATGATTTAGGATATGTGGGCTCCTTATGTGAGCTTGCATGCCACCTCGTCGTTATAAAGGTCTACAATTCTGATTTAGGAGAGATTCATTGAGAACGAGACCACTATCAGTGTAATTAGCGTTCGAACCTGTATCCATGTATGTCTGTATGTATGCTAGAATAGAGCTATCGTATTATCAAGTCCCCAAGTACAGAAATTTCAACTAATCTAACGTATTGCTAGCCCCAACATCATATCAAGGATAGCTTGAGGATAACCACTTATGCCCAGGCGAAAGTATAGTAATTTGGCTCTTGATGTAGCGCTAGGGTTGTAGAATGTCACAGACCTAGCTATTCTGGACTTTACGCCTGATAATTATCTCTTTCGGCTCAGGCCGATGTAGTATTGGTATGCAGCGACTGTATGCCTATCAGTCTATCGGAGTCTAGGAGCCTTACTGTATTTAGTGCTTACATTACACAACACAATATGGCATGAATCAGGGTCGGCGCTTTTCAATAATTACTAAGTGATCACTATTTGGTGACTGATATTTTATTACCTGAACAACGTCGTAAGTACTAAAGTTACTTTTAACCGAGCTTTTCCGAGAGATATATCAGTGCTAGGTATACAGAGGGTTATATGTATTAGGCTTGGCATAGCGATCATTATAGGAATTACTGAAAAGTGCCAACCAGATTAAAGGGAGGATAAGGAGGTATAAGGTAAGTTCGTTGCACAAATGAGCCAAGCAAAAGTTGTACAAATCAAATCACAAACATTTCATGCTGACGACCGAGCATGACGAGGGTGAGCCGAGCTTATTGTCAGATATTGCCAATTAGAGACACAAAAGTCATCTGCATTCAAAATACGGGGTCGCACAGCAGAAGAGGCCACTCAATTGGTCTCAGCTGACTGCTGCAATCGGGAACTTGAGAAGAGCCCTGAAGTGGCACGGCGCCCGAAATGTTTGGTTGCTTTGCCTAGGCCTCGCGTCAGGCAGGACCTTTACTCCGGCCCCCGCTCACGGCATTAATTGTTTACCTTGCTAATCTGTTTCACAATATTCCGATTGGTTGACTTACGAAGGCGAGAGAGTAGGTAGTCGGATCCTATGTGGGATAATCACCACTTGGGCACGACGATTATTTCTGCCAATTAATCTTAAACAAGAACAAGTCCCGAGACTATTAAGCTTCCACTGGAAATTAATACGACAACAATATGCGTAAGTTTGATTCCTCAAAGGCAATAGTTATATGAAGTTATACTTTGCTGCTAACTACTGCCGCTGACTATTGGGAACCCACCCATATAATGCCGCACCTGCTTGCTCCTTATCCCCATCGGGCCTAATCCACACAACACACAACACTAGCTAGCGGAAATTGTGTAGAAACTGGACAGTCGATGCACCTAAAGTAGCTAAGTTCCTCACCGCACCCGGCGCGATTTGGACTACCTCCTCCACCGCATGTGAGAGCGCTCCCCCGCTCAAAATAACAAGCACGTTCGATATCCGTTCACCCCTAGTTTTGTCCATCCTCAACGTAAGAGTGCGCGGGTCATTACGAAATGCAGTGAGATAGCATCCTGCATATGCCTGAAACGCCGAACCGGCACCTGTTATGCAGGCGAGTAAAATGCCACTGGTGTCGCTGTGATTTACATTAGAAGCAACGTCAAATCTATACTAAATTACCTACCGTTCGACAAGGGCTCTCTCGTCATGAGAATGAGGTTGATGAACAGTTTCTTCAATAGTGGCGGCTTGGTCGAGGCTTTATATATTAATGTGTGACAGATGTATTCATGAGAATCAGACATACCTCTTATCAATAGGCGTAGCAGCCACAGAGACAGCTAGGGGGAAAAGTAAAAGAATGCGTAAGGGTTGCATAGCTGCCGTATATAGTATTGAGAGGGTATAAGTAAGGACGTAAAGACTTACTTAGGAAGTGGAACTGAGGGGAAGGTAAGCCCGGACGCTTGGTGCGGTACAAAAGAATGAGTGGGAACGAGGAAATAGAGGGAGAGTCCATCATTAAATACATCTTTAGTCTTATATGGCGCACTTCGCTGCTTAAATCTCTCCTAAAAGCTGTTCTTTTGATACGGGT
>NW_017264893.1:0-8068 GCF_000149955.1 Fusarium oxysporum f. sp. lycopersici 4287
GACGCGGTCATTGACAGGGGCGAAGCCAATTCTCCGCAGCTCGAAGCTCGAGACGAAGAGCTGCAGGATTTAGTTGATAAGGTCCAGCAGTTGCTCATCACGACGCCGCCAGACAGTGAGGCAATAAGGAGGGATAGTGGCGATGGTCTGGCAGGAAGTTTGTGAACCTATAGATCAGGCGTGGCTCTATCTTGATAGAGGTACTGACGCGACTTACCAGATACGATCGAATCACCAGTAGCTTCCGGCTCAGCGTTTTTGCAGGGCGATGCGAGATCCTCGACTCCACAATCTCAAGGCTCTGCTCGGTTATCACGTAGATCTGATGAAGCCCAGGGACGAAGCCATGCGACAGCATCTGCAACGCCGTCATCGCAGTTACGAAATACAAGCATGTTAGATGATTGGGTACGGCGGCCTTGTACTCGCTCCTCAGACAACTCTTCCAATGGAGTAACTTCACAAGCTTATGACTGCAACGGATTTCTTCTACCGTCAGCCACGGGCGTGCAAAGGTTCACGCGGGAACACTCGGGCTTTGTCGATCGTTCTAGTGCCACATCGCCATCCTCTAATTCATCACCAAGAGGGTTTGGAGTAGAATGGATCTATCATGGGCTCTACTCGTGGAACCTCCGCCGTCGGCTGGAACGGGAAGACTACCTTACCACCGATGACGTTCTCTGCGGTATGCGGCTGGCCATTGAGCTGAGCGGCCGGCGGGACGTCACAACGCTCGCACGCGCCATTCATCTTGGTGAGCCTCAGAACAACTCTATCCAGCTGAGCCAGGCCGAGATCGAAGATATAAGACGGCATGACGCCACAATACTGTCGATCTTTCGTCCAGGTATCGAGGAGGGGGTCGGTCACTGGTCACTCGCCATCTATCAGCCAGCACGGCCGCATTTCTTATTCTGCGATTCACTTGGAAGTCGTGATGACTGCTACTATTCTGCGCTCCGAGACATCCACGACTCGGTACTTCCGGACTCTGCGCCCGCATCCATTTGCGATGTGCCGATCACTCGACAAGTAAATGGCTGGACATGCGGTGTCATAGTCGTGGAATGTGCCCGACGATTTCTGACCGCACGAGAGCAGTATTGTAGTGAGGATTTGATGATAGAAGATCAGTCCGGGATACTCGACTGGACACAGCAGGAGCCGTATTTGTCCGAGATGCAAGACCCAGACTTGCGAGAGGTTGGTGCTATATCGTACTGGATCGAGGTGATATCGCAATATTTGGGCGCAACAACAAATCACAGTGCCACCTCCATCGGCAGCAGGAGGAGTAGTAGTAGCGATGCAGTTACCATCTCAGAGCCGGCTGACCCTGCGCTGCTCCTGTTCCAAGAGTGGAGCAGACCGGTAGGATGTACGTCCCGGCAACATGAAGAGGACCACTCCTCCCAGTTGGCGGATGCAACTACAAAGCGAGGCGTCTCTCCAAACTGCTCTTCTCTATTAGATATTGCAAAGAGGTTAGAGGGTGTAACTGGGGAGGATGGCACAAACGGGCCACTACCTTGCGTCCTTGACCCAGCGAAGGATCTCTTAAGGTCCGGCACGCGGGAGTCCTCATCACCGGACGCTGGCCTAACACGCTATGGCGGACCCTGCAAAGCCGCCATGGAAGGCTTGGTAGAGGGTGAACAAGATCCGCCCTATCTCTGCATGCATTCTAACCATAGCGCTCGACGTCTGGAAGATGACAGGATATCGTCGTCCTACGACATCGATAGTCTTTGCAGCTTCCCCACGTCCCTTGGCGTGGCCCGGCTGGGGATTCAGTGGTACACTCAGTCGCATGTCACGCTCAACCTAGTCGATAATGTCCATCTGAGCATGGAAATCCCAGGTACGCGTGAGCAAGATGGCACAGTGACAACCCAGCCTCTCCATACCATCCCCAACTACTGCCTTGGACGTGTCATTGGCCTTGCGGATACGTTCATCTGGGCCTTCTTCCCTGCCCTTTTCTCCGGCAAGCTCTCCGATCCTTACAGCCAGACCTGTATTCCCAAAAAGAACTTCGTGCACTGGTACGAGGAGGTGATGCTGCCCGCCATACAAGCTGTTGTCGATGACAATAACATACTCCAGTATATCCCAAAGACACATGCCATCGCGTCTTCGGACTGCAGTGCGCCTCGGGAAGCGTTAGCAGCTCTGGCGGTGGCGGAGGAAGAGGAGGCCGATATGGAAGAAGAACTGGATGGGTTTACCGGAGCGAAAAGACGAGACGGTCCGGCCGCACAGCCGGGGTCACGACGCAAGCACTTCTACGTCACGCTTCAGTCCCGCTACCTCGCAGCTTTATGGGAGGAGATACATTCCAGGGCTGCTCTCTGGCCTGAATATGCAGGGTTGCGACTCTACATGGCTGCTAAGAACACCAAACTGACATGGATGCGGCCCACGTTCGAGTCGGCACTCGCGGAGTGGCAGCACCACTGGAATTCTGCGGTTGACGAGGCGTACATTGATCCGGATGTCACTTACATTGACATCGGCCGCCAGATGACGCCGGCCGATACAGGACCACATGGACGCGTGCTTATCTGGCGCCGTTGCTGCATGGATAGGCTCTGGCGTCGCCGGCTACAGTGGAGCCGGATCCAAAATCGGCTGTATCATCGTGAGGAAGACGCTTGCAAGGACGAATCGGGCAAACGTCAGGCTCCGCCAATCCGCAGGACGACCTATCCGTTTGTTACTCTTCGTGATGCGAGAGATATGACCATCACTCCTAGTTCATCAAGCTGGGAGCTTCGAAATGGTCTCGTGTATAGCCAGTTCTACAACCTCATCAAAGTTCCCTTCGATGCAGCTAAGCAGTACCCGTTCCAGAACCGCCACACCGAGAGCATGGCGCTAGACCCATCGTATCTCAGAGATCAACGTAACTCCACACGAGGGGCACATGCCCACCAGTCCCGAGTACAATGTGCCTACCGTCTGAGCAAGCTCCGTATTCATCGCAACGTTCCCGCTGTCGACCAGAATGAGGATGATGATGATGATGAGATACATCATGAAGAATCAACACATCACCCATTCACATATGGTATACGTGCAGAAGACAGGGTATCATTGGCCCTTCTACGGCGTATCACTGGTCTGTTCTCATCTAGCCCCCCGCAGGATGGGTCAGGCGATGATGAAGAAGATGAAGAGAGGGACCATCCATTCTTCTCCGTTTCTTCTCAAACGATGGCCCGTTTCCTCCGTGCTAGCGTCAATCGATATTGTTTCCTATTTGAATATGTAAAATCGCAGACCGGCTTGAAATATTCACTTCCCGAGACTGTTGTTATGGCAGCAGCGCTTCGTGGACTTCGGTTCAGCTACGATTGTTCCCTCATCGCGAAAGAATCGGTACTCTGGGGAGATAGATGGACGTCGACGCAGCGCGTGAGAGTTGAGGGTGGGGAAGCGCGGATCGTCAAGGTAGAGCGAGAAGGGCTAGGTCTGAACAAGACGTCTACGTCGCACGGTTTTGGCTGGTGGCTACCAGGGAAGTTTGACTGGAGTACCTGGCGGTTCGCCTCCGACGTTGGCGATCGACTCGCCGTAGGCAACGACCTCCTACGCCAGGATTACAAGCGTCAATGGAGAGTCCTCAAGGATATTCGAGACGTTCACGTTCGCATGTGGCAAGCCCAGAGTTGGTTAGGGCGATATCGAGTACAGGACGACGGGGCGGCAAAGAGACTGTGGCTCGAATATCTGCATTCCACAGTCATCGAGCTCTTCCAACGGGATGTCTGGCGTGTGGCCTTGAAGAGTGTCAGCTGGAAGACGGGCTCCGATGTGACGGACGAAGGGTCGATGAAATATCCAGAGTCTAGCCCACCAAGCTTCTGCTACGATGGGCTATCGAACCTGTTCCACGACCGCCAACGTGATGTGAGCCACACGAGACCGCACCTTGTCGCTGGCAACAAAATACGGTCGACAAGCATGAAGGATCTCTTCGATGACCTATTCTCGCCGAGCTCTACCGGCACGGCTATGAAGCGTCGGAGAGGGTGGGTTCGCTGCCGTATCGCATCGCGACTCGTCGAAGCATCGAGCTCGTGGAGATGGTGCTTGGGGCGGCGGCCGCAACACAGTGGTACGCACAGCTTAGGCGAATTGTGCTACTGACACATTGGATTCTGCCCTGGCCGTCAGACACAGAGCTTCTAACGACAACAAAAGAAAGTAGGGCTACCAATCTCAAACGCCGGCTTACTTGGGCCTCGGTTGTCCACATCACTCCATCTTCCAAGTCTACAGGGCACGTCGAGCCTGCTGTACCGACGCGAAAGGTCAACGACGCAGACCGTCAGGTCTCCACTCAAGACGATCTATCGCAACTACTGTCAGAAGTATGCAGGCGTCGGTTCGGGGATAAAGGCTGGGCAAGTAGTGCAGACAATACAAAACCGTGCTACCACTGGTCTACAGGAGACTTGATCAGCAGCACGCGCAACTGTATTGGAATTGATACGCTTCGACTTGGCCGTGCTGTTGGGGCATATAATAGAGGTTGTATCTTTCCCGTAGTAGAGAACGGCCATCCGCCCCAATTACGGATGGTCACGCGTATTCGAGATAAAACCCTAGACGAGCTCAGCCAAGTTTTCAGCGAGCTACTGGAGGTTGGCAACGTTCATCCTAGCACTCCAGGGGGAAGCATCACACCCGAAATTGGACAGTCTCGCGTATCATTTTCGCGTTCCGCGACATGGCAAGCTGAGCAAGAAGCTCCAAGAGGTCCAGCAGCACAGTCACGAGGATTCCGTTATCTACAACTGCTAGCTAGGAAACGTCCACGAACAGCGGAGGAGCGGGAAAGACTCCGGAGACATTTCCGACGACGTGACTGTGTACGAGCTGGTAAGGTTGTCGTCGGTACGGATTCGATCCATTCCGACGATAAGGGTTCGAGCGCGCAGACAGAGGAGACGGACCAGTCGTGGAGACCACAGAAACGTTTGAGAAAGGCAGTCAGAGACCAGATGATAGTCAGGCTAGAGTAATGTAGCAATCAGTGAATATCAGTCAAAGCGAACAGAGGGCTTCTCCATGATGGATAGCGCAGTAGGTACCTTCCATCCTTATGGCGAAGATAACACTAGTTTGAGCTGCACTGTCGAACTAGACGGGGGTGAGCGGCATGAATGTATGCAGAGCGTACATGATGGGGTGAGAACTATGGGTGCAGTACGATGTATTTTCTTGCGTAATTTCAAGGCTACCTTTGTAGCGCACACGTGCATAAAGTTATGATCGCAGCTGCCGACGGATAGAAAAAAAGCAAGTTGTTAGGTCCCAAAATCCGGACAAGGTTTATTGTTCAGGTGGAATAAGTGGCCGAGGCTTGACAGGAAATTACGCAACTTTGGCCGGCATTATACCTGGACCTATTTTTAAGACCGATATCATACTCGACTCAGAAATTCTATAATGCGCGCTAGTTAAAGAAAAGAAATCTACATAATACTAAATACTAGATGGCCTCAGTCAAAAGGATGCTTTACGGCAGTTGCAGTATAAAATACGCAGCGACTTGGAATGGGTGTATGGTATAGGGTAGTTAGCTGGTGTCGAAAAATGAGGCAGCATGGACCTTCATGATGAGACTTGGAAAAAACTACATCGCGACTCTAGCATTATCATCACCACTCTAATATGTATTTTTTAACGTAAGATGCAGTAATATTTAGGTAGGTATGCTAAACAGTACAAGCCGAAAACATACTTCAGTACATTTCCACACGGTATTTCATGCCACGACGAGTTCCTTCTTCTTCAAGCCGACTCAGCAATCTCTTTTTTGCGCCGGGACTGGATGCATCTTCCTTCAAGATAAAAGGCACAGCGATTTCCTCAATGAGGTTACAAAACCTATGAATATCGTCCGTTTTAATGTCCCGTTTTGAACGACAGACGAAAAGAATGCTTCCCTGGTGAAGGTGACGTCGGTAATTAGGCGAGTGAACCCATTCTCCACCTTTGACAGAAGTTGTCATCAACAAAAGCTGAGCCAGAGGATTGTAGTCAAAAAACACGCCGAAGGGGTCCTGGTTAGGGTTACAAGTCATAAATATTTAGACCTTTTTACTTATAGGTCTCTACATTTTTATAACCTTGCTAGTAAACTTGCCATTTTTTCTACACCAGACCCGCCTAAACCTAGGTTTAGGTGTCCGTGCACCATACCTTTCCCAAAACTTTTGCCAATTCATTCTTTGAACCTGGGTTCAGGTGTCCGTGCACCCTCAATCCTCCAAAACTTTTGCCAATTCATATCTCAATCCCAGGTTTAAGTGTCCGTGCGCCCCATCCTCCCTCTAAACTTTTAACCTTCTATTTCCCTCTCCGCACTTTTCATTCGCCCTCCCTTCTTTGTCTCCTACCTTTCTTTGATTGGTCGCCTTTCTGATCCCTGTATCCTCTCCCGTCTCCCATTCGATATAATAATACTCCTCATACTTTCATCCATATCCTCTTTCTCTCCCCTCAACTATTCCTTCCCACATCTCACCTAACTTGGGAACAAAGTAACGATAAAATATACATCATACATAATATATACCAATCCACTGCCCTCATCATCCTCACCACCACCATGATCAAAATTGGTCGCCCTCTGCCTCCCAAATCTAACACGAATCCCCGGCCCTCCAAGCGCCGGAAAACTACACCTATCCACCCTTCTCATGAACCCCATCATCCATCCACTTCTCCCTCCCTTACCCCCGTCGTCAACGACATCCCATCATCATCATCACCACCACCGTCACCATCCAAGCCCGCCAAATCCCCAAAGCCTGCTCCACAAACCTTCACCGAGGTCGATTCCCTGAGGAAACAGGCGGAGCCCTACCGCCTTGCCGTCGCTGAGCTACCCATCCATCTCCTCGACTTCTCCTGGTCTCGCGGCAGTAACAGGCCCCTCGACCGCAACCATGTCGCCCATCTTTGTCGCTCTTTCCAGAATGGTGGCCTCGCACGTCGAGCTGAGCAGCACTACATCCAGGTCTCCTGCAGTGCCGCCGCCGTTCAAAAGATGATCATCAACGCCCTCCCAGATACCAATCAGAGCCATATCCAGGACCGACGTCAATATGTGTTATCGTTTAGAAACTGGGCCGATTTCATTGACGAGAGGCCCGAGCTCATGGCTGGCCAGCATCGCATCGAGGCCTTGAAAGACTACGTGAAACAGACGCATTCTGATTCGAGCGATTTATGGTGGATTTGCGAGTTTTACGACAAAGGTGTGACCCCTCTCAATCGTCCCCGATACTATTAACAAATCTTCATTCCGTACATGTTTAATATATACATGACAAACCATACTCACCCTTCTGCACAGACACTCTACCAGTCGAACTTGACATCAAGCTTCGTGTCAATCGCCGTGATCTCACCCTGCCCGACACCCATGGTCAAATCTGGCTACAGCTCGTCTCGGCCTTTGATCGGGATCCCACTTTATTTTCCGTCGAGAGAAATGTCAACAAGAAGGGTATCGAGAAAAGCATGCTGGACATCTTGTGCCTGACAAGTGAAGCTCGCTTTCCCATCAGCCGTCTCGTCACGCTGTGGCGAAGCGAGCGGTGGAGACCTCGGGTTACCCGCTGGTGTCGAACCTCCCTGGGGAGAACCACATTTAACATTTCAAAATGGTATCAGATCGCAGGGTACAGACTGGACGATGTGAGTGACTCGCCCTTGGTGTCTGTGGATCATGGTTCATCATTCATCGTTTCGTCCATCTCTTCCACTCCAGGGCAAAAAAAGAAAAAGAAAGAAAAAGAAAAATAATCTTGGCCACCATCAAGCCTTACCTAGAACATATTGCTGACCTGGGAGTAGTATTGGTTCGATGCGTTCTACCAGGTACTCGAAACTCTGAGGGCACTTCCTACCTCCACCTCCGAGTCCATTCAAATTTCCGATTGGAATGTGCTAGCCGGCAGCCTCAAAAGCGACACCTATGATGCTGCTGATGTTCACCAGGTCTTTTATCCCAAGGGAGGCGGCAACAGTAACGACGACAGCAAGT
>NW_017264892.1:0-8129 GCF_000149955.1 Fusarium oxysporum f. sp. lycopersici 4287
CAAGGTTATCATCTCAAGTATGCTTGTGACAACTCAGTGGTGCTTTCGGGACGAGCTTGAACACTAGTAACTATCTCCGGGGTTCCCTGAGAGTCCCATTCCATAACTTGACTAAGATGGGAAGCAATGGCCCAAAGGCTACGCGTAACATAGAATCCCTCCAAGAGGCGGTTTTATATTTCGGCGCCCTGTGATCCTATCTCGTGATCAAAGAGTGGCACACAGCTCCGTGAATGTTCCTAAAGAGTGAGGCCTGTTTCAAAAAGAGCCTCGTGGATAACTATCGGGCGAACCTTCGTCACCGAGGCCGTTTTATGACAAATGTATAGCTACCAAAAAGTGACTTGGAGAAGAGTCTCCTTAATAGGGTCTTTTACGTCGAGAGACCTCTTATCATATAAACGCATCCGCATTTCAATAAGTCCTTCTTCGCTTAAGATATACGATCCTGTAGAGATCTGTATGGCTGACAAGAGAAATAGCCGGATGCCAAGGGACGAAGAGTTTGGATGCTCGAGGTCGTAGTCCTGATAAGTATTAAGTATATCCCGTGATGCTCGGGAAAATAGAAGGGCAGTGAGGTGCTTACTAAGTATGAGAGACTCGGGAACGGCATATGCTACGGCTGCGCAGAGGGATAAGAGGAGGGTAAGATTCCTAAGGGCATCGACCTATTCCCGCTCATCATCAGCCGCAAAACAGCATGAGACTTGTGCGAAGCCCGTGCTGCCAAGAATGAGGAGCCACATGTCGTTTTCGGGGGTACAAACGACGAGGCTCTCACGGAATGGGCTTCTCACCCCAACGTCCGTGTTATTGTGTCCACTAGCGGAGGGTGGGAGACATGTAGTGATTTGCAATCGACACCGCCTCGTCAGACGGGGTGGCAACTAGTAACCCCGTCAGGAGGTCTAGATGCCCCCTGATCGCGGCTTGCGTTTGGATTGCCGGCCGTGTAAGTACTGGATTTGCGGAGATGCCGTTGAATAACGGAGTGTTGGCAACTGGGCATAAGGGAGTTCCCGTCACTTCTGGGAGTGATGGGCTGTTGACTATCAAAGGTGAGATATCGGCCGGAGATGATGAGCCTAGGTGCTCTCTCGGATGATTGTCTCTCGATATGACCGGCTTCGGGCCCCGTTTCTTTGGCGTTGAGTATTGGCAAAGTGTATTTGCTACGTGGCAGTTGTTACAAGTCGGCAAGCCGTCGCACTTGTAATTTCCCGTAAGCAACAAGTGTTGCTTTCTCATCTATAAATGCCTGAGACTATATTACTCACCTTGACTTTGCGACGACGGCATTGCCTACAGTCTCGCTTTGGAGGCATTGAGTTGGTAATTTGACCATGTTGGTGGAGCAGCAAGTAAGAAAATTCATATCGGACAATTAGTATTGCATTTATATTTGCCATCTTCTGAGCGTACTAAGTGGGGCTTTATTAGTATATACAGCAGATACTGAATTTGGTGAACCTCAAACTACTTTATTGATACCTTTTTAATAGTAACGTTATGCCCTAAGTTAGATTAAGGTTAGGCTATAACTGTAAGTGGGGTGTCACTATGTTAGATACGCACAAATACGATGGGGTGAGTGCATTAGAGTGTGGACCAGAATGTGGTGATCTGATTAATTATTGACTTGATTCTTTGATCAGTCTGTAGGGGAGGGGTTTGTTCATTTCCCGGAGCAAATTGATCCAAATAAGGCAACAATCGCTCCACAAACTACAGAAGCTGGTCCACCGCTAACGAGTCCAGCAGCGAGAGTACTATTTGTAACACCAGACTAGTACGAGGGAAGTAAGGGCAGAATTTAGGGTCTTCAAACCTCGATAGAGCTTCCCACGTTGCCATGAGATTGACACATGTTGCTACCATAGCGGTAAGAGAAAGGTTTCGCTGTAACAGACAGTCTCAAACCCTCCTTCAACTCTCGTCTCCATACCTTTGTCTCCTGTGTATGCCCATGACATTCAAGGTTCTCAGCATCAGGGTTTCGACTCCCCAGATACATCTCATTGTCAATAGCTGCAGTCGACATTGGTTCCTTGATGAACAGTGTTGATGAGGAATTGAAGAAACAACAACTCAGCGGTGAACCAAGGACTTTATGCGTGTTTCCTGTCTGTTATCATCTTTCTTGTCTCGCTTTCTTTCTTCAGGATAACGATGAAAGGCTGACACGGCAACCCGCTAGTTCGGTAGTTAACTAGTACCAAAATGGGGGGGAAAAGTGCGAGTGGCGATCCGTGCTAACCTGGGAATATCTCAGCCAATATCTATGGAGAAGCGGCTACCTCGCGTTCTTTTGGGCGAAATAAGCCAGATCAGTCCGGGATTGATTCCGAAGACTTGGAGATTGGCCGTTCCTGATACTCACAGGGTTGGCTTGTTTGGGATGTGCTTGGTCCTGTTGGGCCAGAAGGGCGCTCGCTGCTGTGGAAGCAGTAGTTGAAAGCATTGGCGCAAGGTTCGAGGCTTTCAGTGGCTCGGGTCTTCCAGTTTTCTGGCGCTTCCTAGACCGGCCTTCCCTTCTTGTCATAATGCTGAACGAGGATCTCTGATCTATAGCCAAGAATCTCCCTTTGTCGAATTCGGCTACCATATCTTGTACGTAGTCTCGGACCAATCTTTCGATGATGTCATGTCGATGAGGCGTGGCCGCGATGATTTTGGGAAGTCCGTTGACCATAGCATCAAAAATTTCATCCTTCAGTTCGCGGATTTGACTGGGCTTCAGAGCAAAGAAACAGGATATTGTGAACAATGATGCAGTGTAGAAAGCTCTTTTTGTCGACGCTTATTCTCATCATTATCCTCCTTCTCATGGTAAATGAACATTAGCATACGTCTGATGCAACGAAATTTGTGGTGGCGATCCGGGCCCTGCGAGAGAAGTTTAAGTTCTGCAAAGAATGAGTTGAGAATCAAGTTTTGTTGCACTAAGAAAGGAATGGTGCTTGCCTGCTACGTAAGGTCACCTAGGGCGATGAAATTGACGTGATTGTAGCGGACTGTGTGAGAGAAGGAGGCATTGAAAGCTGGCTCGCCGATATATGGGAGATAGAGAGCAGACAGACCTATTGAGGTAAGAGTGCTCGCAAACGAGACGGAAGGCGTGCGAATTTCTGAAAGTAGCATAGTATCTTACGTGGATAGACGGGGGCCGTCAAACATGTGACTAGCTACTTTGAAAAATTGGCAAAATGCAAGCCGAGTCACTACATACGGACAAGCGTGGTTTTGGTGGTCAAGAATCCCCCCCCTGTAACAGAATAATCCGCAGTCACAAGGGCAGGCAACAAAGGGCATAATTGAATTGAACTGACTGATCCTAGGTAACGAGGGACAAGGGGGTCTATTATGTACTCATACATTCCCTTAGTTACATACAATATGTGTGCCTCAGATATAGGGGTCGGAAGGGTCTCGTTCAGCTACTCAGCTTGACCGTAAAAGCTGTCCGCCACACCATTTCCTCCCCACCTTCTGGCATAGAATAACCAGCGATTGCGAGGGGGATTGGGGATTTGTGGGTAAGTTAGCGATCAGAGAATGGCCGACGGCCCGGAGTAATGCCACGAACTGCCTCTTTCAAACTAGCGCAAGACTCTTGGTCCAAGCATCCGATTTATTACTAAATAGCGAACATCGACTGTTACTGAGATGCCTGAAAGAAGCTCATGAAATTGGTAGTCTAAACTTCGACCGCCAAAGCGTTTCGTTCCCATCACTTGAACTACTAGCTTGGCTCAATTGAAGCAACCAGTACATCTTTATCGACTCTACCATCATGCCGAATACCCCGGGCAGAGAATCACTTATTCCATTCCCTTCTAAACACCGGGTCTTTATCCTCACAGACATAACAAATGAACCTGACGATAGTGAGTCCTTCTGCCGATATCTGACCTACTCGAACCAGTTCAGGACAGAGGGTGTTGTGGCTGTAACGTCGGTATGGCTGCCAGCCTCGGTCGCGCCCCACAAACTACTGGAGATTGTGGACGCGTATGAGCAGGTCGTCAAGAACCTCAATGCCCATGCTCACCCGAATTTTCCTTATCCTTCGGCCGAGGAGGTCGGAGGATTGATCAAGTCCGGCCCACCCGTAAGTTTGAGCCTGTCTTATTGGGGTGCAGCACGATGCAGAGCTAACATTCTATATGTATATGGTATGGCCGCTGTTGGCGATGATATTCCACTCAGCGAAGGCGGCGAGCTACTTCTTGAGTGCTTAACATCATCTGACACAGATCCTCTCTGGGTGCTCGTCTGGGGAGGCACCAATGTTCTAGCTCAAGTTTTGCATCGCATTCGCCATCGATCGGACGCAGCCGAGTTGCGTTCCAAGCTTCGTGTGTATACAATTTCCGATCAAGACGACTCTGGGAGTTGGATACGACAGCAATGGCCAGATATATTTTATATCTGTTCCATTCATGGCTGGAATCAGTACAGCAATGCGACATGGCCAGGTATTTCAGCTAACGTGGATGAAGGTGGCCCTGATCCCTGTAAAGTGACCCTGGACTGGGTGAAAGAGAATGTGCAGCTTGGACCGCTTGGTGCAGTATACCCAAAGCCTGCATATATCATTGAAGGAGACACACCCACATTTCTCTATCTTATGCAAAACGGCCTCAACGTGCCTGAAGAGCCGTCATATGGCTCATGGGGTGGCCGATATATCCCGACCAATGTCAGCGACAAGGGCCTACCCAACAGGGGACACTTCTGCGACACTACAGACACAGTTATTGGTCTGAACGGTCAGAAGTTCAGTACCAGCAAGGCTACCATTTGGCGATGGAGAAATGCTTTCCAAAACGACTTTGCTGCAAGAATTCAGTGGACTTTGACCTCGGACTTTAGCAAGGTTAATCACCCGCCTGTTGTAGTAGTCAACGGAGACATTGGGTATAAGCCCTACTATCTCGAAGTTGATGCTGGATCGACTATCACAATCGACGCCTCCGAGACTTACGATCCCGACGGTGATAAGTTATCGTTCAAGTGGTTCCAGTACCGAGAGCCCAGTTCAACGCAGACGTTTCACGACTCCGATGTGTCCGACCTTGAAGTCAACGTGCTGGAAGGCAGTGATGGCAGCAAAGCTGAGATTATCGTTGCGCCGCCGGAAAAGTCTTGTGTCGTTGTCAGGGATCAAACATCACTCCAAAGGGGATTGCTTTTACACCTGATTCTGGAGGTCACGGATGCAGGAACGCCGCCTTTGACGAGCTATCGCAGGATACTGATTCAGCCGATTAACCGTCAGTGCAAGGGAGCCGGTACTGTACGCTGAGGAAATTGCGGCTATTACTAAATAGCATGAATCATTGAAAGCACGCCCTCCCCACATGTTATTCATCATGATGTGAGTGTTATGATACACCATTATAGGAGAAGAATATATCAAGTCTTTTGCCATATGCATTCTCACAGACTTTACTATATACTGTGTCTTGCGTACCATTTACTGGGACTGCATGGACTGCAGGTAACTCTTACATTCTGTTGACGTTCCTTCGGTACCTAAAACCTCTAACGCCTTTGAATTCTCTTTCAAGTAGCCTGATCACAATTTCTTTTAAGCAGACTCCTGCTGTTTCGGAGGGTCGGTACTTACGTTTCCATATTGAATGTCTCGAAATCATGAGAAAATGGGCCGCTCGCTTATCATGTACATTATTAGTACTTAGCCTTTAAGCTTAAATAATTTATCGAAAATACCCTAGAGCCTAGACAACGGGATTTTTATATAGCCTAAATTCAAACCGTGGAGCTTCAAGCAGGTAGGTGGGCCGATTAATAATTGGGAAAGCATTTTAACTCACAGTCATATAAGTCGCATTCGTTTAGTCTACCAGAAGTCTCATGCGTAGAATAGTCAGAGAGTTAGTTAATATCGCCGAAAACTATTTGGCCGAGAGATTCCACTAAAGAAGGTATGTAGGCAGTTTTCAGTCGCGTTTAGTGTAGTTTCGCTTCTAAGGCCTGCTCTGGCAAATAATGAGCGACTACTCCCTAGAAACAGTTTGTCTGAGGTCGGCATTATTGCGGAACCTCTATTATGTATAGTACAATCTACAAGCCGCTAATAACTCTGATCTTAATGACTCGCTACCCAGTCTTGTTTCCAGGTCTATCCCAGCAATTACTCACACTGGGACCTCGCGTCGAGACCCCGGATTAGTCATATGCCCCTCTCACTTGTATTATCGGCGGAACACATACTTTACTAAGGTAACCCAGAGAGTCTCGCGGCCCCGTTCTATCATTTTTACAAAGGAATATTCTCTTAGCACCTATAAAACTGAGAAGGGTCTACTGCTGCAGGGATTCAGCGAACCCATAAGGAGATCAAGAAGTTTTGTGATCTGTACAAGAGCTGCACTCTTCTTGGCCGTGTGGCATAGAATCAAAATCAAGCGGGTTACTATTATTTTTGCAAAACTATAAGTAGAAAAGTACTCCATGTAATAGAGCGCACGGAAGGTCTATGTGCAATGGACAACGTCCTGCCAACGTCCTGTCAACCTCGTACTGTCCGTTAACACAACGGTGTTAACATGCATGTCACTCCATGTGTAAAGAAAGATCCTCAGCGTTTCCCCCGAGCCGAAAGCATCGAGACGGGCAGAGGCCGAAGAATTCTCGACGTTGTGATCCCCTTATCCATGGAATTGGGCAGAAGCAGATGCAAAGGCGTTTGGCAACCTGTTATCCCACTTGAAGAACTTAGACGCAGACCATTACCTTATTGTTCTTTAAAGCATTGAGATGTGAGAATAAACTCAAACCCAAGCCTCAAACAGCATCACCAGTTCTTCGTCTGGGGGAGAGAGGGGCTATGCAGACGAAACAACCTACCTTTACCGTCATCCTTACGTCGTCTAGGACTCCTAATTTCAGTTATTCTCTCGGCCTCCCTCTTCAACTCTTTCATTTGATAAACTCATCTTCCGCTTTCATTCCCACACTGCTAAAATGGGTATCGATGATTTCAGCTACAACTTGGGCAACGTAGCGGCCGTTAAGGCCCATAAGGCCCCTGTCACTGTAAAGATCGAGCCAAACCTTGCTCGATCTGCAAATGGCTACACTGATCGTGATCAATTGGCGCGATTGGGCAATCAGCAGGGGCTCAAGGTATGGTGTCTTATGGGCAGCCTTCAACCTTTATTATATTACTCTCTTTTTATTAGTAACCACATTTCTTAAGTAGCGTAACTTTAGCCTTATATTGATTCTCAGTTTTAGTTATACCATTCTGATTACCTAGAAAGCTGTTAAAGTTCTTTTTACTTAGGGCCTCAATAACGGTAATACCCTCAGTGTTATCTACAGTTTCCTTATTATCTAGGTCAGCAACTTTAGCATCTTCCCTATAACATGCAAGCTAGCCTCTATAGCTCTTATATCTACTAGATAATACTACTGGGTTGCCATAATGGCATTACAATCTTGCGCTGAGTTCTTAAGCTACCTTATAGGGATACTAACAGTCAGCGGTTGGCAAGGCTTTATTGCTTCCAGTGCGCTTCTCACTGGAAATATAATTTTAGGTCAGACTTCTTTAAAAGATTACAGCTTTGAACCTAATCATTAGTAAGGCATTTTGCTCTTTTAGGCCATATTAGCTTTTGCTTTTTTATGAATACCCTCGTCAGTTCGGCGCTACCTAAGTTTGAGGGTTTAATTCTAGTCTTGCACGTCTTGGGCTTCTTCGCAATCCTTATTCCTCTTGTTATTCTGGGGCCTTACGGGGATAGCAAAGAGATCCCCATGACCTTTATAAATAATGGCCTATGGCCACCTTAGGGATTTTCCTTTATGGTTGGTATAATGGATAATATTTTTGCCTTTATCTGCACTGATGCCGCCTTTTATGTATATTTACCCGGTTTGAAAGCTTGATTATATGCAACCGGTGGTAGTCCTTACTTACTGTATTGCAGATATCTAAGGAAACTGTAAAACCGTCTGTCGTGGTTCTCGCTTCTATTCTCCTGAGTCTCGTTATTAATAGTACTTGCGGTTTTACTATAATTATTATTATGGTTTTTTGTATAGGTAACTGTAATAAACATATTACCTCTAGTCCAGGCCTGCTAGAGGAA
>NW_017264891.1:0-2500 GCF_000149955.1 Fusarium oxysporum f. sp. lycopersici 4287
ACAAGGAAGTACTCGCTGGCTCCGTCAGTGTAGCGCGCGTGCGGCCCAGAACATCTAAGGGCATCACAGACCTGTTATTGCCTCAAACTTCCATCGGCTTGAGCCGATAGTCCCTCTAAGAAGCCAGCGTACTGCCAAAGCAATACGGGCTATTTAGCAGGTTAAGGTCTCGTTCGTTATCGCAATTAAGCAGACAAATCACTCCACCAACTAAGAACGGCCATGCACCACCACCCACAAAATCAAGAAAGAGCTCTCAATCTGTCAATCCTCATTGTGTCTGGACCTGGTGAGTTTCCCCGTGTTGAGTCAAATTAAGCCGCAGGCTCCACCCCTGGTGGTGCCCTTCCGTCAATTTCTTTAAGTTTCAGCCTTGCGACCATACTCCCCCTGGAGCCCAAGCACTTTGATTTCTCGTAAGGTGCCGAACGGGTCAAAAAATAACACCGTCCGATCCCTAGTCGGCATAGTTTATGGTTAAGACTACGACGGTATCTGATCGTCTTCGATCCCCTAACTTTCGTTCCTGATTAATGAAAACATCCTTGGCAAATGCTTTCGCAGTAGTTAGTCTTCAATAAATCCAAGAATTTCACCTCTGACAATTGAATACTGATGCCCCCGACTGTCCCTATTAATCATTACGGCGGTCCTAGAAACCAACAAAATAGAACCACACGTCCTATTCTATTATTCCATGCTAATGTATTCGAGCATAGGCCTGCCTGGAGCACTCTAATTTTTTCACAGTAAAAGTCCTGTTTCCCCGCCACACCCAGTGAAGGGCATGGGGTTCCACAGAGGGAAAGGCCCGGCCGGACCAGTACACGCGGTGAGGCGGACCGGCCAGCCAGGCCCAAGGTTCAACTACGAGCTTTTTAACCACAACAACTTTAATATACGCTATTGGAGCTGGAATTACCGCGGCTGCTGGCACCAGACTTGCCCTCCAATTGTTCCTCGTTAAGGGATTTAAATTGTACTCATTCCAATTACAAGACCCAAAAGAGCCCTGTATCAGTATTTATTGTCACTACCTCCCCGTGTCGGGATTGGGTAATTTGCGCGCCTGCTGCCTTCCTTGGATGTAGTAGCCGTTTCTCAGGCTCCTTCTCCGGGGTCGAGCCCTAACCCTCCGTTACCCGTTGCAACCATGTTTGGCCAATACCCAAACATCGAAAGTTGATAGGGAAGAAATTTGAATGAACCATCGCCGGCACAAGGCCATGCGATTCGAGGAGTTATCATGAATCACCAGTGAGCCCCGAAGGGCATTGGTTTTTAATCTAATAAATACATCCCTTCCGAAGTCGGGATTTTTAGCATGTATTAGCTCTAGAATTACCACGGTTATCCAAGTAGTAAGGTACTATCAAATAAACGATAACTTATATAATGAGCCATTCGCAGTTTCGCGGTATAATTGCTTATACTTAGACATGCATGGCTTAATCTTTGAGACAAGCATATGACTACTGGCAGAATCAACCAGGTAACTATCGTGTGCCGGGGTTGGCCACCAGCGCCGTGAAGCGCCGGAGAGACAAGTTACTGGGTGGCGACGGTGAAGTCGCGCCTTTCGCAGTGAGGTCGGCAGGGCCAACGACACCGCTAGGGCAATCCGCTTTCCCCCTCTAAATTCCCCAGGGCGTCCGTCCGCCGCACCGAACCCGCTATGGGAGGTGTGGCTTAGGGGCCCCAAGAGGAGGACGCAGCACGCCGCTTCTACCATTCCGGTGTCCGCGGCGAGAGGTTACCTCCCGTTGCTCAGGTTTCAGGTCTAGCCAGCGGCCAGTCATCCACAGAGCCCATCTGCTAGCGGTCCAGGCAAGCCCGGACTGCATCTACACAGGCATCCCCAGTACGCTGTCACGCCGGAGCGTGCAGTTTCGTGGAGGTCGACGACCACTATGAACCCCCCGCTGCCGAGGCCGGAGCCTGCAAAGCTGTACAGAGGGACACGCAGTGGAAGTCTGCAAGATCTGATACTGAGAGGTTGCTCGCCCGGTTTGTCCTCACCCTTTCAGGCTCGGCCGGATTTGCTCCCTTCTCATATACCCTCCGAGACCGTTTTAGTGGGCCGCACGCCAGGACTGCCTCGTGGGCCACTTTTTATTTTCCGCAAAATTCATTTGTATGGGAAAACAAAAAAATCGACTCACAGCCACCAAACCACAAAACCATTTTGCACGCATTTTTTCAAAAGTGCATATACCAGCTATTTCGACCAAGGCGAATCCGATGGTGGTAGTCCCGTCGTCATGCGAGGTCTGTGGCGGCCGTGAGAGGCGATTGAAGTTGGCTACCGGGTAGACCACTTCGAGGGTGACGGTTGCCTACCCTAGACCCGACTCTGGCCTACCCTAGACCTGTCCTTCGATTCAAGCCGGATTGACGGATTTGGCGAACCTACCCTGAACCTGGTCACCTACCCTACACCACCACATTCTCTACTTATCCCGCCCTGGACGGCCGCACAGGAGCCCGACCAACACATGGG
>NW_017264889.1:0-8418 GCF_000149955.1 Fusarium oxysporum f. sp. lycopersici 4287
TCGAAAGCACGATACTTGCCTAGAGACGCTTGCTAGGTGGTTCCCGATGGACGTCAGCCGGCGCCGCTTACGTTGCATTGGCCACATTATCAGCCTGGTTGCCCGGGCTGTCATCTTCGGCTCAAACGTTAGCATATTCGAGGCGGAGCTTCGTGGGGCTACAGATGAATTCAGTTTCGAGATTTGAGCCAAGAAGGGGGCTGTTGGCAGACTCCACAACCTTGCAACCTATATCCGCCGGACGGACCAACGACAACAGGCGCTTCGGCGTTTACAGGCCGAGCTCGCAGGGGACGATGCCATATTTACATTGGAGATCGTTGTTGATGGCAAGACACGCTGGAACTCCATTTACGTTATGATCAACCGCAGTATGCGTATATGTCTGTCACTCACCTCTGTGCTGACCCGGGATCGGCTTATCCTAGCACTCGAACTACGCAGCGCCATCGAGCTCTATCGATCTCGTTGGCAAAAACCCATAAATGATCCCGTCCACCGTGACCTAACGAAGGATTTCCTCAGCGCTGCAGACTGGGCTGAACTAGGGCGCTTCCACGACTTCCTAAAGCCGTTTTACATCCTTACGAAGACTAGGGAGGGCAACGCCAGTAAACCAGGCGCAAAAGGCGGGCATGGTGCCGTGCGGGAGACCCTCAAGACAATTGACTATCTGTTTGTCAAATTTGAGCAGGCCCGGAGGAAACTCAGTTCGAGGAGCCCTCCCATTTTAAGTCGGGAATTGACTGCGGATGGGCGAAGCTTGAAGGTTATTACATTAAAACGGACCGTACACCTATCTACCGAGCAGCGCCAGCGCTTCACCCATCTTATGGGTATGACTACTTTGAGCGGCACTGGAAAAACGCGATGGATAGGCCGCAATGGTATAGCGACATGCAGTCCGCTGTGGGTAGCCTGTTCGATGAATACGTTCGACAGGCTGAAGTTGAAACTCAAGCTCAAGCTGGACTTTTGGAAGATGAAGCCGATGAGATCGAAGCTGACGTTAACGACTACATCTCATTTGGGAAGAGGTCAATCCGCTCATTGCATACACAACGAAAGAAGGTCAAGGCAGTTAGCAACCTTGACTTATTCCAGACACGGCCAATTTACCTTTACCCCCAAGATCTCGACGTTGCAAACCCTCTTGAATGGTAGAACCGACATCAATTGGAATATCCAGCCTTGTATCGAATGGCGCTAGATCTGTTCTCAATTCCTGGCATGAGTGCTTATTGTGAGAGAATGTTTAGCCAGACAAAGAAGATGATCACCGACGAGCGCAATCGGCTAGCACCTGAGGTAGTCGAGACAGATCAACTCCAAAAGCACTGGCTAATGAGAGGGCTGGTAATGTAGTAATTAATGCTTGCGTACGAGGAGCAAAAGAGTTTCAGTGTGTATGGTGCCATTTAGTGAACCCCTTTCAGCAGCACGGTAAAAACCTTCGGGATCACTGGATCAGACTGTCAGACCTAGACCGACAGACCGAAGGGGCCGGTCTGGGTCGGTCGGTCTGTTAGCCACACTGAATAAAACCCTTACAGCTCGCGGTCTTCATCCGCCTTTTAGCCCATAAAGCAATATAGAGCCAATTGCGATTGCTACTCTCATACAGAAGATTCCAAAACCCTCGTTATGTCTGCACAACAAAAGGTAAATTCCTCACAAGTCCCTTGGTTGGAATGGACTCTATGATGAGAAGCAGAGCGCAAGATGCTTGCCGAAACCCTCGCCTGGGGCGCACTGTGCCTATTGTTCATTTCTCTTCCAGTCCTAGCCCTCGGCACGTTGGACCCCATGGCTGAACATGAGCGTATAACTCACGTCGTGCTGGCTTGCCCTCCCGGGAAAGAGTCCACCGGAGACTGTTTCGAACCTTTATTAATGAACCAACTTGCCGGCTTTGGCACTATGGCGACGGTAGAATCACCCGACGCCGACGAAATTTTAAGCCCCCTAGCTCATTGCGACGATACTGATTATATCAACTATGCGAAATATAGAATTCCTGGCACATACCCAATCAATCGAGCTGAGGCTACATGCGCACTCTGGGACTGTATCATGCACCTATCCGATCGGTTCCGCGAAGGTATAGCTGGCGCGAGGGGACTGCTGGATGATAAAAACAATATAACCAAAAACGAAACGGACCTCAGTAAAGACAATTGTGCGTTCGTAAGGCTTTTCCGCGACAAACGCCGCCGTACGAAATGCAATGCTATGGAAGGACTGGATCAAGCTTTACATGGAGTTCAGGACCTTTATACCCACAGCAAAGCAATTGCCTTTTATCGCTAAAGTCTTTCACATGGGTTGCCACTCCTAGCCAACGAAGCCATGAGTTCGGTGAGGCCAGATCACGCATTTCTTCGATGACCTCCATCTCCTTCTTTCGAGCCTCTTTGACCATGGCTTGGAATGCTTGTATGGTTTGCATGGCTTGCAGAGTAGTAACTTCGACCCTTGCCTGCTTAGCATGCACGCTCCAACCGATATGTCATTAGTGAAATCTCTACTCTGATTCTATTTCTCTGACTTCTCAATTATTAAAACATTATATTATTATAAGAATAGTGACCAGGGATTCCTCATGACTTTTCTTTTCAAGTTTACATTTGCTTCTATCCAGGCATCATTTAGCTACACATAGCCGCGTCACAATAACACCCTTTATCATATCGTACACACTATCGGGGCTATCATGTTATCCCATTAATACCCCCTCATGTGTAAATCATCCCCAAGGACAATCCATTATCGCTCAGTCCGAGCAGAGCAGCTTCAAGGACCCCAGCCAAACAAAAGAACGCCCATCTTGTCTCCATGCTTATACCTATACCTGGCCCATCCATTTCCCACTAAAACCTACACCATCGCCTCGCTCTTTTTAGAAGCCTGTATGATATCCCCATCAAAAATTGCCAAACTAAAAATGCCTTCCCTCTCCCAACCCGCAGCCCTCTTACTGCGGTGGTTTCGCATCTTCCTTTTGCATCGGCTTGATCTTGGCGTACAATGATGTCTCATGAAAGTTGAAGTTGGGTTCGAGCTCGCAGAATGGGATGCTGCAAGAGGAGCACGTCTGCCGTTGGACGATCAAAGGGGTCCCTGATTCACTGTTAGCCAACCACAAATAACAGGGAAGTCCTAATCCGAAAGTACTCACACTTGGAAACAGTCCATCATAAACGCCACCGCCAGGGGACCAAGGGTTCCTTGGATACCCTCGGCGATCGGTGGCGTCTCGCCATTTGCAATTTTGTAGATGGCGCCTACCGCCTCCTCCTTGGCCCATGGGCGTTGGCCTGTGAGCATCTCCAACACCACACAACCCAGACTCCAGATATCCACCTTGGCGCTGTATCCCTCGCATTGTGATCGAATGACCTCGGGAGCCATCCAGAACACCGAGCCTTGCATATTGTTCGTCTTGTCATTGCCGTAGATGTTATCTGTCTTTTTAGAGATACCAAAGTCACTGATCTTGCAAGTGCCATCTGTATCCAAAAGGATGTTGTCTGCCTTCAGATCTCGATGGAGAATACCCTCCTGATGCAGGTATGCCAATCCAGAGAGCGCTTGTCGGGTGAGAGACGCGACAATGGACTCTTCGAACTTGCCATGTTTACGGAGACATGATCTGATACTGCCACCAGAAATATACTCGAGAAAGATGCTGATACTTGTTTCCTTGCGCTCGCATCCGAGATATTGCACAATGTTGACGTGGTCCAGGTGCTGCATCGTGTCAATTTCCTTGTCCAGTCCCGCGACCAATTCTTTTATCTTCTGCTTATCACCACCAGCAGCCTTGGGGTTGATGTCGACTTCCTTGACAGCTAAGAATTGACCAGTAGTGGCATTCATACCGAGGTACACACGACCATAGGTGCCATTGCCAATGAGTTGACCCTTGAACCAGCGGAACGTTGTCCGCCTCTTGGGGAGGGTATCTTGAGGATTCTTGGGCGTGATCATGTTGCCGGAGGCCTGTACTCTGTTATGAGATGTGCTAGCCATGCGTCTGTTGCCCTCGTGAGCGCCACGGACAACTTCACGAATGGATTTCATGCGGTCAAGTCCACTAGAACGGCCGAGACTTTTTTGTGCCACAGGAGTAGGTCGTTCTGGAGCCTTAAGAGTAGATTCATCAGAACCATGAGTATCGTTCTCATTGTAAAGAGAGGGCGGTCGGCTAGGTGTAACGGCAGGCAGACCATCGGTAGGGGATTCAGCTGCAGGAACTCCTTGCGCTCTCTCGGGCGTCGCCTTAGGTGCGCCTCCAGAGGTCTCTTCTGCCTCGGCGATAGGAGATGGAAGCACCTCCCCACCCTCTCCCTTTTCTAGAACTGGTTGATCAAGATCCAAGTTAGGGAAGAAGTCATCGAGGTTATCAATCAGGGCATCCGTTGGAGGACGGTTAGCCCAAACTTCCTTTTCGATGAACGGTTCCCGTCGGCTCAACTTGCTGTTCTTCTCACTAGATGTCCTGGAGCCGGATCGAGGGGTTGCTCGTGGTTTACGAGAAAGTCCTACGCTGTCGTCGCTGGGGTTAAGTGTAACAGCGCTTGGCATAGACTGTGGATATGTAAAGGACACTGAAATGCCCTTTTCAGCCCGACAAGTATTCATTGTCAGATTGCGCTGCTTATCGTGGTCAACTGCGTTACGTCCCCGTTGTTTCTCAGCAGAGGCCTTGCCCTTGCTTCGAGGTATCAGAGGGATCGCGAACAAGTCATCATCGGAATCATCGTCGCTATCATCATTAGCAGGCGGTGCCGGAGGCGGTCGCCGAGGGGACAGCTGATCTGGTCGCTTGTCATTATATGGCGAGCTTCGAGGTTGATCGAAATCAACAACTCTATTGCTTGTGATGCCAAGACCAACCGACTTAAATGGGCAACCATTCCCTGCTGCGTGCTTCCGCATCTCAAGACATTCACCCTGCTTTATCTTCATCTCAACGGGGTATGAGGTTGCCTCTTGCGAGAGCGCATTCTTATCGATCTTGTTATCCGTCGATGTGTTAGGCCTAGAGGTAGGGGGTGAAGTACTTGACCGCTGCCGCGGATTATGTTTCGAGCCATCAAGTCCAGGTGCCAAATAGCCTAAAGATGCTGGCGCGATGGGGTTTGCTGTAAGGCCGCAGGTCACGGCAGGGACTGCTGGAAGTGTGACGAAGAACTTGAGAGTTCCTACTGAATCTCCCTTGATCTGTTTGGCGGTAACAAGTTTCTGGTCATCTAGAAGATCGGCATGATCAAGCCTGCCAACCTCCGTAAGGTACAGTAAGGAATTTTCATAGTCTCTCAAACCCAGATGCAGACAGACGGCCCGGCGAATGTCGGCCGCCGTCTCCGCTTCGGTGATATCGCACACTCGGTAGTGCCAATAGTCCATGGTAGCAAGGACATACGTCCGTACAGGGTTAGTTCTCTTTGATCGTTGACGTGCTTGGTGGCCGTTCCTGTCTTCTGGACCTGGTCGCCAGCTCGGACCGGGCCGGTCCAAACTGGGATCAGGATCGGTTTCGGAGCTTGATAGATTGTTCCCATGCCCGACACTGAAAGACTTGTTCCGATCGTATGAACTCGAGCTCTTGATAGATTCGGCTGACCGGCCGGTAACGATGCTTCGGATAAGCCGTCGCATTCGTTTCCCTTCCTCTCGTTCTCTCGGCTGGCCCCAATTGGTTCCGCTATCTGTGCATTCTTGGGCGAGATTGGGGTATACTTGCTGGTTAGAGTTACCGCGGCCGCGGTCAGCCCGGGGCTCCAGGGACTGGGTTCCATGGATGTTAAGTGCTTTGCTTATCTCCTGGCAGTCTCGGGAGAACTGGTTCTTGGCCGACCAAATCAAGCCGGGATCTAAGGGCGACTGGGACGCAACTTCCAGAGGAATGGAAATCGCAGAGGAACTTGCTGAACTAGAAGAGGTCTGCTTGTAGGTGCTAGGTATACCGCGCGATCGAAGGGTGCTGTTCGTATGAAGGCGATTCCTTGAGTTGGGATCCGTTGGGGTAGTCATGTTGGTCTCAGTACCACTTATCGGCGTCTTAAGAGACCACGACGACTGTGAGCTGGCGGTTAGGTTTGGATCTTCGAGGCCAAAATCGGGCTAACTTTAACTGTTCTCTGGACGCAGTTCTTCTCCCAAAGAGCATGCGGAATGATAAGCCCGGCCCCATTTCCTACCGTGCTGACTTTAGAATCGGTAAATTCTCTATCTCGTCGCTGATGCCGGGCGATAAGTTGGTTTGAACACTGTGGATGAGGCGGCCTCTGTATATGCCTAAAGCGCTTCTCATTACGGTTTAATACGTGGATGACGTGACTCGCACATGTCAGAGGGGTGTGCGATATGCGCAAGTGCGATGGATAGACGCCTTCGGCAGGCAAGATCCAGAAACCTATCCTCCAAGCGACGGACCGCGCCCGCAAACTGTGGCACAGCTAACTTTAAGTTTGGGCATTGTTGATCGGGCGCTAAAATACTGACTACCGCTGGCTGCCTCAATGGGAGGAGGGCCGAAGTTGAGCCTTTCATACTTGGGTCAGGGTGTGCCTAGCGAATGTGCTAGCAGCGCTACCAGAGCTGAGACTGCTTTTTTTGATCCTTCGGCTAGTTTCTATCCATAGAAATTATCTGTGTGACACTCTTCCATAAGCGAAATGATCTTGACAGCTCGTGTCTAGTCCGGCCAGCGCATCAACCACAAGCCCTGCAGTCCTACCACGGTCCCGAATTCCTTATTCAAGAGCCGAAATATATCCTCTAGAACTAAGATGTTAAGCATCATGGTCTGTACCGTTGACAGCCCCCTTCCTTTCAAATCGGCTCTCGCAGTTGTTAGCGTCCCGATACCAAACTACTGTCATAGAGTCTGCGTCTTCACCCACCCGCTGAAGGATGCACAGCTACTGTGCAAAATGAAATGGTTTAATTTATAGGTCCTTATTGCTATGTATATAATTAAACAATTGTGCCTAGCAGACGACAGATTTAATATCCTAAGCCTCTGAAGATAGACTAGACCGTCGCCGAGTTTCCTAAGTAAACGTGGAGTACCACGCTGTGTCCACTAGGGGTCAGACTGAAAGTATACCACATCCGAGGTTGTCTCGTCAGACTGGCGTCATTGGCTTACTCTAAAAAAAGACCGCCGGGTTCTAGAATGAAGAGGATGGTGAGGAGGACAAACAGGACTACACGAGTTATACCATGTGGCAAATCGGTATCCAATCCGGTAGCCGCGAAGACAGCTAGCTCTTCAGCCTTCAGAGAGCTTCTTTGCCAGTGTATCATATGATAAGATGGGCGCGCTTCTCAGCTGATGGTCGTATAATTCGTATAGCAGGCGCCATCCAGTCAACTTCCGCTTCTTAGAGCGTTTCTAGCTATCAATTTCGTAATCATTATGCATAATAGCAGATCGAAAAGGGTATTATGGTGCGAGAGACGCATCGGCTTTTGTAGTCAAGTGTAGATCCAGTCGCATACAGAACAAAGTTGCCGAATCATACTCATGGCGAAAATATAGGCATCGTCCAAAGTAGCATAACATTCAAGAGGGAGTACGCTAGAACTACCACCACCTTCAGGGAGGCAGAGCTACACTCATCTCAAAAGATAGAGGGTGTTAGCTTATTATTTGAAACATCGGCCTGGACTGACAGCTCTCTCTTCTCAACCCCCCAGAAGGATAAGGACTTGCCTTCGCTGTGCTCGTCCCTTGATTGCTTGCAGAAGATCTTGACTTTAAAAAGAATTTAGAACTAAGAGGGAAATCCCTACTTATTCTATAGTCCAGTTAATCGAGGTCATGTAGTGAAACGGTTTTTAGATATAGCAATAAAACAAACAAGCCTAGTAGGCAGATTATACCTCTCGCAAATAGGTACTTTGGTCGCTCTGGCCCATCCCTCGGTTCAGCAATATAATCCTGTTAAGGATTTTTATTAAAGATTTGGGCACCAAATAGCAGTAGTAGATGCAAATTATATATTAATAGAAAGCTTGTCAACTGGAAACCCAGGGACATGGACCCCAGGAACTACACGAGTAAGCTGGGTTCCCATTCCTATAAATAGCCTCATCTGCTAAACCAGTCCCTAGACTTATGGCTTATATAGCACGATCTTAACACTAATAGTAAGGATAAAATACTACTAGTAACCTCATAATAATATTCTTACTCGGCCTAATTCCCGCCAATGTTAAGGTCTTTTTAAAGGAAGTCGCTTACTTAAACAAATAACTGTCTTATTTTTAATAGACACTTAAGCTTTCTTGTCTTTACTTTCCTTGGCTACTGGTAATATTCGAAGAGTCTATGAATCGAATAGCTGTCACGGAATAGATTAAGATAACGTAAGTCTTGATTCCTATCTAAAAAGAGTGAACAAG
>NW_017264885.1:0-7390 GCF_000149955.1 Fusarium oxysporum f. sp. lycopersici 4287
TTCATGGTGCAGTCGATTGAGATGTCTACAGAAGATTTCAAAAGCTTGTTTACACAAGACCGAGCGAAGCAGTGTTCCAGTGATCGGAATGGTCTGGTATGGTCTGGTATGGGGGGTCAAACCAAACCATACGGGCGCCAATAGGTGCGCACCTGGATGCGCACGTAAGTTGTCACGTGTTGCGCACCCGGTGCGTCTGTAAGGGAGTTATGTAAGCCCAACACCCTTGTATGCCAGCCAGCCTATTGTATTTTATTGTATTGCTTCTAATCTCTAGATGACGAACTGCTCTGCTATACAGATTTTTTCTCACGGTGCCATAATTGGGATATAAGTAATGTAGGCGTTAATAATAATCTAAGCAGTAACTATGATACAGTCTTCAGCCAGTTTATCGTTCGAGTACAGAGCTTGTTGGTCGATCATGTCCTGCTCAACCCTCTTCCAAATCTCCTTCATGCCTGTTCGCCTGTTCGCCAGAGGGTTGTCGCCCATCTCCTGGGCGACTTGCCTCTCCACACGTTCATCTTCTACCCTGGTCCAATCCAAGTACGCCATCATCTCCTCCTTAGTCCACTCCCGTCCAGGTATCGTTGATGTGCATCGCTTACCCATCTGCTTATAATCCAAACACCAGCTGTAACTTGTCTTATCGTAGCGTTGAGGGAGGCCCATTGCCTTTCGATATTCCTGGTTAGTCTTTAAGCTACCTCGAGGCAGCTTGTTATACCATGCCATCCGTGCTGCAATATATCGATCATATATAGCACGAGGGTCATCATAGCGTATGTCTGGCCCAGACGCTGGTACCGATGGCGGCATATCTGGTGGTGGAGGTACATCCGCTGATGAGGATGGCAGTGCTATTATATCTGGCGGGGACGGCACCATCTCTTGATCACATAGTGCCGCTGGCGGCGCTACCTGCTGCTGTGGCAAAATTGAGCATAAGGATGGATCGGGAACTGGCTGTTGAGCCGAACTTGGTGTAGTCGATGGCGGCAGCGTATTTGGGGGCGCTGTAGAAGCTGAGGGAGATACAAGATGCGCATATCGCAATGGGCATGCCTTTGAGCTCATCCTGTGGCCCTGTGTATGACATCTTGAACATTTGGGGTTGGCTCTCGTCTGTGATGCTTGTTCGACGATCTCAAATGCACATGGCTCGCGCTGAGTGCTAGTCTTCGGCAATGTTGACGTAGCTGGCACCTGATCGAACTGACGGCGGGGCTCTATGAGCAATTGAGGGTTTCCTTCTCGTTGAAGATGCCAATGCGTATGGAAGTGGTGTAGTTGAAGCGGCTGGGCTTGTTGTAGAAGAGGCTCAATTGTGTGAGCGCAAGGGAGCCCAAGCGTTGCTGAGAAGACTCCTGTGCAGGCAGGGAGTCTGTCCTGTTGGAGCCGCTTTCTCTGCGCCTCAACCTTCCGCAATGCCTCGTGAGATACCCAGCCTCGTATGATGCTGTATAGACTCCCTGAGAGTTCTATGGGTGTTCGGATTTGCTGCTTCGCCTGGTTTGCTCGGAGCTCAGCTACTTGGTTAAGTATCGCCAGCTTGATAGCCCTCCAGGCCTCAAAGAGATCTAGCTGGGAAGTATCAAGGTACACCTTGATGAGCTGATGAATACCCTCGCCTCGAGATGTAACCACATTCTCAAAGTGAAGATACCGATCAACCCAAGCTTTCACGAGCTTTGTTTTGTAGAGGTCAAGCCATGTTTCGATGATGTAGGCGACCTCCCGGGCGTGAGCTGAAGCATAGCGCTCTTTGAGCTGCTGAAGCCTGTCTTCAAATGTCTCCTCATTTGCCGATGCCACGAGCTCATGCCATCTTCCGTAGAAGTCCTTCCACTCTTGGTGGCCTTGAGGCTTTTGAGCCGCATCGTTATGACGCATAAAGCTTGGCTGGCAGTAACGCAGGACTGCCTTGTTGGCATGCCAAAGGCATAGAAGCGATACTGCAGCCGGGAAACAATGAGATACCGCATTCATGCAGGCCAGACAGCGGTCTGTAAGGATCACAGATGGCAGCCTTGCGCTACAGGCTTCGTACATTGAACGTAGCCGATCTAACGCCCAGATGTAGTCCTTCTCCTCCTCGCCGCTGAGGAAGGCGAAGGCGATGCAGAATGATCGTTGACAGGCATCAACACCGACGATATCGAGAAGAGGCATCCTATACTTGTTTGTCTTATATGTGCAGTCCAATATAAGTATATCCGGGTATGACTTAAGGTATGTTAGCGACTCTGGGTGGGCAAACAACACAGCTGTAACCCGACCATCCTCGTCGAAGCGTATTCGACTCCAGAAACCCTCAGCCTCAAGCTCATTAGCAAGAGCTTGGATTGTGCTCTGGCCCTTCTTCTGGTCTCGTTTGCCTTGTGCAATGCAGTTGTAGATGTCTTGCTGGGTGGCATGAGACTCTGTGTTCTGACGTAGGTAGGACCTGATCTCTTTCGGTGCTACACCAGCGTTTGCAAGGTTGTTAATAGTTGACCTATCTGCATTGGATAGTTGACGATGGACTGGATGTGCAGACATGCTTGTGCTTGGCTCGTGGTTGTGATGGGCAAACTCGCTGCCAGGACGGTGTGTAAGGCGCCACGTTGTCTTATCCAAGGCCTCCTTCGCAAGGACTGAGAATTGACACCCTGTACGCCGTGTTGTAGTTGACCGTTGCCGTACGCCCGAGGCCTTTGGAGGTGCTCCTCCACGGTCACAGCTGAAGAAAACAATTCGTCTGCCGCTCTCTGTTTTCTTCGACTTCCCAGTGACAAACGCATAGCCCCTGGGAGCTGCCCATGCATTGATCGCGGCGTGTAGGGCTTCCCGAGAGCCATACTCGCGTTCAGGAGGCAGGCAGTCATCAGAAAATTGACGAGTAGCTGTAACTGGATTCATTCTAGGAGAGATGATTTGAGTAGATCGTTGCGCGGCGAAGTGAGGCTCTTTATCAACGGGAAAGGGGTAGCTACAAGGGTGTTGGGCTTACATAACTCCCTTACAGACGCACCGGGTGCGCAACACGTGACACTTACGTGCGCATCCAGGTGCGCACCTATTGACGCCCCTCTAGAGGTTGGTCCTATCTTAGGGGTCATCGATTATTTATGGGTGGGTAGGAATCATTCATACAGTGGCTGGCTTGTTGATATGAATATTTTCTTGAACATAGTCCCAGAGCATATGCCAAGTATGAATTACTTGGATGCAACATTCTGGCCACTTGGTATTGTTTCGAAAAGATCTCGTGGAAAAGAACGCGACCATGGCATTCACAAGTTTGTTTTCTCATGTCAGCGTTGTAAATCAATATCAAATAGAACATGCGAGAATAAAAGCCTATTTGGGTTCTCCCGATACAACTTCCAAACTCCAGTGGACCTGTCAGACATTACGTGTATTCGGTCCATTGATCCAGATTTGTATATTCATCTTGTATTATGTTCCAGTTCTGCCCCTTAGAGGTTTTACCATTTCGGCTGTAATCTTAAAGTATCCCTGCTTGCACGTGACACCCAGTGCCTGTTCAACAGGACCATGCTCCCCTCTCATTTCCCTGCACTGAGTTGGGGATGCTCTAACTCTGAACCGTAATTCTCTTTTTCGCACTGTGAGTGAAACCGAACCAATAACTTTGGCTTCTTCCAAGTCATGTGGAATCTCACGTCGTCAAACCATTCGACTTCCTGGTTGACCCACTCCCAGTCGTATGGGAACACTGTTTTGGCAAGAATAGTCCTTGCCTCCATGTATGCAAGCTTGATACCAAGGCAAGCTCGAGGTCCGATAGAAAATGGACGGCTGGCATCGAGACAATCTCCTGTGCCATCTCCAATCCAGCGCTCAGGTCGAAACTCATCTGGGTTGCTGAAATTACGTGCGTCATGTGACATGACAAAGTTATCGACGGAGACGATAGTACCTGTAGGGATGGAATATCCATCAATCACCGCTCCAGGAGGACACACGCGCGGAAGGCCAAAAGGAGCAGGCGGAAAGAGACGAAGGCCCTCTTCAATAACGCCATGTAGATACGGGAGCTTGCAAGTTGACTCCTTCGTAATGTCCTGCGTCGATGAAAAAGCAGAACGGACCTCACTTTTAAGTTTCTTCAATGTTTCTGGGTATTTAAGTAGAAGGTAGGTGACTCCTGCAAGAAATGTTGCTGTTGTCTCCGATCCTGCCAGCATCATGACCTTAGCCTGCTCTCGGAGATGAATACGATCGAGATCGCAGTCTCGAATTGTGCGAGCGAAGAAGTTATTCTGCTGAAGTGATTGTTGGCGGTTGTCATGATGAACCTTGCTGGCCTGGATCAGCTGATCAATCTTCTTATCTGTAACTTGATCATGATATGTCAAGCTCTTCTTGAAGGTCTCCGGCATACAAAGTGCAAGAGCAGAGGTCGGGACTGAAAGGCGGTTCATAACGGTACCAAACCTAAGCAGTTCCACAAAGTTCAAGATAAGCGAGACCCAGTTGCTAGGTCTCCATTGGGCAACACAATTGAATGATTTACCAAAGGTGAGATGCCCTTTTTTCATGTTAGCAGTGGCCGATATTAGTCGAATCACAGACTATGAGTCATCTTTACCTATGATATCAAATGTAAGCCAGTTGTACACAACCGAGACATCGATACCCTTGCTTTCCGGCCCCCCCTTGTTGACAAGTTGCGTTACGAACAACTCAGTGTAGTGTTCGATCACACGCTGAGTCTCTCTTAACGATTTATTGCTAAAAGCACGGGAAAGTGGCTTTCGTTGCAGTTGGTGGTCATGTGGATCCCGGGCGAACACAATGTTGGGCCGCGCAGTGGATAGACGGGCGTCATAGAGAATTTCGCTTTTCAAAAACTGATGCTCCTTCTTGGGAGGGCGATCATAGATAGTCCTGTACGCAGTTGGACTTCGGAAAGAAAGCTCATTCGGGGCAATCCTCACAACATCACCATATTTGTCGTGAACTTGCTTCATCACAAAAGGGTAGCGCCCACCGGTCCACGCCTGGATGAACCATAGCTGGTTCGTAGAGGGATTAGCATTACGGAGCTGTGGTAGACCATGAGTACCCATCACTTACCTGACTACATGCAGCGAGCCTTGGTCCGGGATATCTTGCCAGAGGATGGAGAAATAGTCGGTAAATGAAGAGGAGGACGATCCAAATGCTTCCCTGTTATGACTTGATCAGCATGTAATAAACGGGTTGTGGCGTGAATACACTGATTTCCTCACAATAGTAGTAATGTAGAGCAGCCCCTTTAGGATGGAGTCTGCCATTACTGGCTTAGATCTCCTGCGACTGGTTTATCTTGAGCAATGCGAAACTTGGCTGGCTCGTATGCTAAGAGACCCGAACTTGTTTATAGACTATATATAGGTCTGAGAGAAGTCTGCGGAGGGAAAAAGACTTCTGTTATCCAAACCGGCTCACTTTTTATTGGCTTAAAAGATAATAATAAGGAGACCCTCGTCGTGTGGCCCTTGTATGCCATGAAAACGACAGCAATGTATATGATAGAAAAGTGGGATACTCTACATGGCCCACCGCGCCCCCATGGTCCGCAGTGTATTGACATAGGGACCATAAGTCTCGGCGATAGTAGCGCAAGCTGACATTGCATATCCACTTGTGAGAAAAGCCCCCGCAGTCTCCACAACTTCACAAAAATCATCGACATGCTCTACGGCGGTTTGACCCTTGTCGTTCACATACATTAGACCTGGTACAAGGGGCCCTAATGGTTGGGGCTGGGGAGCAATTTCATCATGAGTCGGACATGCCGCTCAGAGTCGTGAAGAGTATTAAATGGTAAGAAGTTAGGTTGGAGGTGACCGACTTAACAAGCATTCACAAATGATCCACCAAAACTCTCGCCACTAGCAGCCTTTTATGCTGTAAGAAGGCACATAAGCACACGTACATAGTTGACCAAGCCGTACACTGGAGCAACGCTTTGCCAATAGCGTTACTGTCTATGTATTATGTCTAGTCCATTTCTAAGCCCTTTTGGAAAAGTTCTAACAAAGGGCCACGGACAATTAACTCGTACTGCACTGTATTATAATAAGTATTTAGGGCTAATGATCTTTGTTCTATGCTGGCGTGATGTGCACTGTCCGAGCCACAGTGCCACAACCTGGTCTGTACCCAGGACCTTGACATAGAAAGCTCGGCGGCCTCTGGTTTCAGCCAGGACTCTATCTGGGTTGACAATAACCTGTTTGATTACATCTACTCACACGTTAGTTAAGATCCACTCGCGGCAACGAATGAATGGCAAGAACGAGACACTGACCAGCGGGATCATTTGTGCCAGTGGCTAAAGGGGACTAAGACTACGTCTAAGCTGATCCTTCGAATGCGTCGCCAATTCCGAAGGAACGCTGCCTTGTCGGTGAAATGAATATGTCCTCTAGATCATTCCCATGGTTGTCTGTCTCGAACTGGCACGATCCTAATTTAATTTGGCTAAGATAAAGAATATAACGTTAGAGAAGAATTTCTATAAAATAGATTTGAAGGAATATTGTACAGCTTGAATATCCACAATGTTAAGTAGCAAATTCTGGGTAGTAATACCTAGCCCCTAGTAGAGTGTTTGAGTATGAGTAATGTTCAGGGGCGACTAGAAGCAGGGAGACCTTGATAGATCTAATATACCCCCACTGCGCCTGGGGCTTTATTCAAGGGAGACTAGCAATGGCTTCTGGGGGAACATCTCAAATAAACCCGATTAGATGTGATTGGAACGGCATAAAAGAGGTCAGTATTATATTGCCTGAAACGCTGCCTATTTTCATTATACTTTGATCATGGCCTACTTTTGATGAACAAGTGGGGTGACTATTAAAGGAAATTCACCATACGCAATCACTACCCACCTGGGTAAGCGCTTTTGGGTTGTTCGTAAGACATACTATGAAGTCACGTATCGCTGACTACTATCTCATAGTACTGACCAGATCCGAGTACCTTGTTGCGCTCCGGCAACGCAGCACTTTTCCAAACATAATGACAATAAAGAGGGAATACCAATCAACCAGTTCAACTAACGCTACTGAGATGAAAGCTTACCTGGTACACACTTCTACGAAGCACGATACCGTATATAGCTGAGCCTAGGTTGTTTCTGCAATATAGAATCAATATGGAGATCGAAATGCCGGAAGGACTTGTCGAGTATTTCAATCACCACCCAGAAGACCGTCCGCCAGGTTTCTCAACTGAGAAGATCTGCAAATTGATCAAATCCCTCTATGGACTCAAGCAGGCGCCTCGGCAATGGCAAAAGAAGCTGAAGGAAACCTTGGAATCCCTTGACTTCAGACAAGCAACGTCTGACACAGCCGTATATCACAATCCCACATCGGGAGTGATC
>NW_017264885.1:9210-10499 GCF_000149955.1 Fusarium oxysporum f. sp. lycopersici 4287
CATTGAACCAGATGAGGTAAGAGCCATACGAGAATCCGGCGAAGCAGATGACGGGCCAGCCAAGGTACTCGAGACAGCGCCAAGCTTGCCTACTCATCCTTTGATCCAATGACGGTTGCCAAAGCGACATTCTTTGAACAAAATTCTTTGATTTGGTGTATCGTTGCCTTTCTGTATCAATTTCTATTACCTGTTGGCTGCGGACGCCAGAGGGTCCTTCCTCAGCTTCCCTATTTTTATCATCGCCTGGGGGCGATAATGATTCTCGCCGTCTGTTGAAGGCCTGGAGGTCTCTGCGATAGTTCGTTTCTTCCATGAATAGGAAAAGGAACATAAACACAAACGCCAGGAATATGGCAGGCCAGTAAAATACCCACTGCCATCCTTGGTACTCAGCGATGAAGCCAGATATGACAGGTGCGAAGTAGTTGCTGCCTGTTAGGGCCAAGGCGTAGACGCCCATATAAGTACCACGTTGATGGGTGAAATACTAGCATGTAGTGAGTGTAGTAAAGCGAAGCTATGACGGAAAAGACTTACGATGTCAGTGACGCAGACTTCTGGGAGGGCTTCGATGGGCGCAACAAAGAAGCCCTGGACGATGCACTTCGCTATCCATTGCTCATTACTCGATACATGAGCGCTAAACATCATCAGTCGGATTTAACAATGTCGTCGTGCTCCAATGTGTAGTTACCTCCAAACACTTGTGCCCTATATTTCAATATTAGCCCCTTTTGTCTGATTGTCGAACTAGATACAGTGGCTTTACAATAGCTCCTAGGGTTGAGATGAGGAACGTGAGTCGTTTACCATAACGCAGCGAAAATGGCTGCCAGAACAGCAGCCCCCAACCCAAAAGCAAGAACATATAGCCAGTTCCTTCATTTAGTGTCGCAATAGAGATCTTAGACTGACGCGCAAGAGGCACAAGCACAGAGTAGACGGTAGCCAAGGACATGCCTGCAAACCAGGTATACCTCGAAAGATAAGCATTTATACGACCAGATAATGCATGGAATAACACTCACAGGCTTTGACAGACTAGAGAAATTGTCTTTCGCCAAGGAGACCAATTAAGAGGATCGTTTGGATCATTGGAAGGCGCCGGATTTAAGACAATATCGCCCTCGACATCGCCTGCATGTCGAATGTGATAAACGTCGACCAGATCGATCGTACCAGGAATCAGTTCGGACTCAGGCATAATGGCGACGTTGGTGAGGTTTATGGTAGTCAAAAAAATTATATGCTGTACTAAAGGTTCAATCCGCTGAATATCTATAAAA
>NW_017264883.1:0-9254 GCF_000149955.1 Fusarium oxysporum f. sp. lycopersici 4287
CTGAGACGCTCCCATAAGACATCCCACCTCCTGCAAGTTAAGGTTGTTTTCGCCAAGTTTTAACCATCCCAAACATGATAAAACTCTTGGCTTTTGGCCGAACGGTGGGGTCCCCTACTGTAAACAAACGAGTCTGATTAACTGCATTATTAGGTCTGGGAGTTTTGCAGGGGCGGGTCAGCAACCCCGCCTAACCTCACAACACATACATTTTAAGTCCAAGCTCAGCAATCGCATCTCGACGCAATTATGCAGACGCTGCACGCTGTCATGCTTTTATGACGACACGATTAGTGGCTCGTGTTCGACACTTCAGCTGCACATTTCATTCTTGACTATCGAAAGTCTTCTTCCATGATCAGAATGGCGATGGTTTTGATGCAAAAACCGAACAAGAAGTTGATATGAAGACTGGGGGTAACTATTACGCCGAGTCTCCTTTACTTTCTGCATTACTTAACTATTCATTACTGGGATTTATTCAAGCCGTCTTTTACAGTCATTATGACTTGAAATGACAACAGACTACCACACTCGGCAGGCTCTTCTTGAGGATTTCTATAGCATTGTGGATCCAGGAAGAGGCTTGTGTAATGGTCGCAACTAACCACTACGCCACAAGGCAAAAGACTGGGCTATAACTGCTATTGTAGCAATTAATGGCTGGCACAGACTGACGCGACGCGAAATTACGCCCGTTTTGCAATGCGTGTAAAAAGTCAAATTTAAGAACGGGCCTTGTTTTAGATCCTAAGCCCTAAGTGCTATTGTTAAGTTTAAACCTTATACTGTTCGCAGGCGGAAAGAGAAGAGGAAGCAAGTCGACTAGTTGGAATATCGCACGGCCAGGTAAGCAGCTTGCGCGGCCCTTTAAGACCTGGGCCGGTTTTACCCATGCCATCTAGGTATCGCCAGATAAAGGCGTCAATGTCTCAACTTTATATCTTGAAACCTGTCACGTTGTATTTATTTCTAAGAGCCCCATGCGGGAATGATGTCCTGGAGTAGAAGTGTCTTGATTACCGCCCCAAACCACCACGCATACAAGCCGGGACGCCACGTACCCTGTCAAGGGTTATCTTGATTGGCACTGGCTAACCAATCCCCTATTCCAGTCCCTGCACAAGTGCTGTAATCTCCTTTCCTATACGCTCTACCAAATTTCGGGCTTCCTCCTTATCCATTAGTCGTCCTTGCACGCGAACACCAAACCCAATTGTGTCTGTTAGGCTATCAGGTGCAACATCAATGTAAACATTCTCTTTAGGCAAGTAGGATATATCGAGCTTAGATATCGACGTGCCCGAGCTATCCTTATCGTAAAAGGGCTCTGATGGTATAAAGTCGGTAGGCACACCTATCGGGAGATGCTCCAACAAGCCCTTCAGTTGCTTTGATTCTGGATTGGTTTCCGCAGCTTGGGATATGGGTTGCATCCAAAGTAGGTTCAACCACACATTAAACAAATGCAAAGATGTATACTCAGTGCCTTCCCTCCAAGATTTTAGAATATCACGTAATGAACTTTGCCCTCGTACGGTACTCGTTCTGCTAGTGTAGCCTGGATCAATCGGGCCTTTTCACCAACTTGAAGAGACTCAGCCTCCCCCTTAGGGAAGACATTTTTAATGGTGAGAGGAGTGACGTTCAGACAAGGGCCCGTCATATGATCGATATTGTTAAAAGCAGCTGATCGGCCAGTCTAGTATAGACCCAGTGTTGGGCTTGGCAGACCAGTATCTCGAGCAAGAATACGAAAGACTGCGAGGATGACAATGCTTTGAAAAGAGACATTTGAGGATCGGCAGACTCTGTCCAAATGAGCAAAATCCTTGACGGCCTCCCAAGCACCAACAAACAACTGACTGTTCTTTTGAGACATCTCATATTTAACCTTGACGCTGTCAGAAGGTTTAATGAGGGTGGGAACGCTGTGGCCAATTGCCAAGCGCCAATAGCCTCATCCAGGTCCTCCAATGACTGTAATGTGAACTCAATAAATGAGGCAAAATCGGGCCTGGATGTCGGCTTTACTCTGCGGTAATGACTGGTAAGTTCATTGATAAAAAGAGGCATCGTCCATGCATCATATATGGCATGATTTATGAGAACATGGATTCCATCTCTGTCGGCGCCCTTGAGAAGGAGAAGACGTACAGGCGGTGTCTTCAAGGATGACGGCTTCAACGCAGCCTCTCGTGCCTGAGTTATGGCGAGATTCTCTAGACTTTCCGTAGAGGTTATGACCTGAAATGTCCCGTCGTTGCGGCCACATTCGCTCAAGACGATCTGAACGACTTCAGAAGGCGAGATAGCATAGAAGCAAGTCCTCAAAATGGGATTATTGTCGCGCAATAAGAACCAAGCGTCTTTCATAGTTTCCAAGTTGATGCGCTCTGAGCATTAAAATGGCCAGGCGGGCTCGAAGAGTGTCCGCCCTGTCTGGAGCCATGAAGCAAGATGATACATTTGACCACTGAGGCAGGGAAGGATTTTCTCAATCGCATTTTGCTTCATTCCCAACTGTACAATCACATCCTTCTTGACACTGCTATAGTCCTTGATAAGTGACTGCTTACTGGTATTCTCCTGTGGCATATCGTGTATGCGTAGACAAGTGCCACGGAGAGTGTTTCCCTGAAGGATGTCAGAAACACCAGCTTTAAAACCGGCCGCGCGGCACATAGACGCAACCCGAATCGCAGAAAGTGAGTCCAAGCCAATGCTGAAGATGCTTGTATCTGGTTGAATAGCCTCAATGGACACTTTGGAAACTTTCGACAATATGTCTCGGATGACAGGCTCATGAGACGGCCCTGGTGTGCTGATCACCGAGACAGCACTATCAGAAGGCGATCCAAAGCTGAGGGGTAAGCTCTGAAGCTCGTCTGGAAATATTGTCACACATCGTAAGGGATGCTGAATAATATCGCAGAATGCTTGACTGAAGTCCTTGAGAGTCCGGTCGAGATCCCTTTTAGCCATGAATTCTCCTTGGCACGAGGCGCGAACTGTGATTGCTTTGTCTGTTTGTTCAACCTCGGTATTCATCCTGTACTCGGATTTAGGAATGTAGTCATCCGTGACATAAGGCATCCAAATCTTGCTATCCATCGGGTCATCTTGCAATGCCCGCACACTCTTCTGGACCACAAACAATGTGTCGACTAATGTAGCCGCACTTAGAACACCCTTGCATCTCAGAGACTTCTGTACCTCGTGCAAAGGAGCATGCTCATGAGTCTGTGCCTCAGTAGTGAACTTTTGTATCATCTGAACTTTTTTGCGATTACTGATGAATTTGGGATCAAGCGTCACCCTCTTCGCCACTATGTTGAACAGAGGTCCAACTACGTGCTCAGCCTCGAGTCCCAACGACGAGCACCCAGCGAGGACCTGACCAAATGCTACGTCTCGTTTCTCTGTCAACGTGGCGAGAACCTTGGCATAGGCAAGATTTGTAACACTCTGCACCGTCACTTCCATCTCTTTGCATCTCTCGAGTATTTCCGTCATATCAAGGTCAACCTTGGCTTCAGAATAGAACATCTCTGAGCATAATTGTTGATGAGAGGATAATGGCAGCGGTTTGGCTTCATAGCCTTCGAAAGTGCTGGTCCAGAATTGACAAGCCTCAGTCTGGTCTTGTGATAGGGAACGGACTGCGGTCGCAAATGGTGGTCGCATTGGTAGCGAGATGCCTTGGTAGACTGAAGCTAGGTCGTTGAAGATAAAGGGCAGCGAGGCACCACCATAAAGTGCGTGATGCATGATAATAACCAGAAGGTTTTCTTCATCCTCACTGATAATCACAGGTTGAATTGGTGGTGTTGAAAAGGCCGATTGTGTATCCAATCTCACCAGTTGCATGACCGCCTGAGCGATGTTGGTACCCGGTGGAACAGATATTTCCTGCCAACTAGGTGGAGAGTCGCTGTGAACGTGCCAACCCAGTAATAGTCCATCTCCAACTCGGGAACAGGATGGAATGATGTGCGCAGGATATCCTTGGCCATTGCCATAAGTCGATAAGCTTCTTTCAATCGATCAACAACAGTCGACTCCGTGAGTCTTACGATGTGAAGATGAACATAAACAATCCCTTTGGATTCAATGGTTTGAGTGATCATAGCAGTCTGTAGTGGACTGCATTTGAAGACTGACTCAACTGTGTCGTCTGAACTGAGCCGTTCCACTTGACATGTAAATTCATCGAGCAGGATATCGTCATCATAATTGGACCGGGGTGGGCTCGGAACCTCAGCTGCGGTTTTCTCAAAAACACTGTGAGCCAATGCTCCAATGCTAGAGAAACGCATCACTTCAGCCGGCGAGGCAGAGACCCCCGCATCACGAAGCTGGCTGGAGAATTGTATGGCGGTTACGGAATCCAGTCCAAGACTCAAGAATGATGTGTTCCTCGATATCTGCTGCCCTTCCAGACCACTGAAACGCTTGACAAGATCGCAAATCTCAACCTCTAGGTTCGACCACGGACGACCCTCCCAGTCTTTCTTGGTTTCCATTATGGCGGTAGCACTTGGCCAAGAAAGATTGAGAGAATTAAGAGAAATATATGGATTCGATACCAGGGCGGATAGAATCAGGTTCAGCTTTTCCATAATATCTTGGGCATCGTCTGTCTGGCCAAAAGATGATGTGAAACCACATGTCAGGAGAACGCGCTTGTTCTTCTCATCCGCCTCCACCTCTAGGGCAAGAGGATACTCTGAAGGCATGCTGCTTTCCATCCCTTCCCATAACCCATGACTCTGACCCGGGGCAGATTTGGTGAACGAGAAGAGGCAGTCAAAGATGGGGCCCTCTGCCTTGATCCACCGCTGGATATGTCGCAGAGAGTTATGTTGATAATCTAGGGCCTCAGAATTACCCTTGTGCACATGTTTTACAACATCTTCCACGGAAGACAGGTTTTCCATGTTGAGTCGGGCAGGGATAGTGGCAATGCATGGTAGAAGAACAGAGTTTGCTCCTGCGACTGGTAACACCCTTCCAGAAAGTACAACACCGTAGGTCACATCAGATGCGCTTACTGAATCGGCCAAGGTCAGAGCAAAGACCGCCTGAGCCAGTGAAGATAGTGTGGATTTCAAGCGGGCTGCGCAGCTCTCGAGCTCAGGGAGAGATGGCCACAACATCGTGGAGTGGACATGCCGAGTAGGGTCTGATACGGGTTTCTTGAAAGTCGTTGGTCTGCAACCAGCAAGTGTCAGGCGCCAGTACGACTCGGACCTTTCGATATTCTGGGAATAGACATGCTTGATGAAAGCCTCAGGTGATCCTCGCTTGGGCGGCGCCATATCTGGTAGATATCGCGCGGCAAAGTCTTGAAGCAACATATTAAATGATACGCCGTCATACAGACCGTGATGTATCGAGATAAATAACGCCAGTGGTTGCCTTGAAACCGTTGTAACCACGTGCTCGATGCGAAGAGGTGGAATAGACATCATGTTGTTCGTAATATCCCGACCAATTACGTTCTGGCGACTCTGGAAGTGTGCCATGGCCACCTCCAGGTCATCGTATTGCCCCTCAGTCCAGTCGCCGCTGTAGTTAGGCTTAAGTACGACCTGTACAATTCCTGACTGCAATGGAACAAAAGCCGTTCTCAATATTTCAGTTTCCTTGATAGTATCCTGCCATGCGTTTTGAAGACGGACTGGATCAGCAGAAGGGTTCATCTTCAACACGATATGGTTGACGTAGAGACCTGAATTGCTATTGATGGATCGAGCCACAAGACCCTCTTGAAGGGGCAAACAAGGTCTCACGGATGCCACGGGTAACTCATTCATGTTGGGTGTTTGACTTTCCAAGAGCTGGGATTCCAGATTCGAGAGTCTACTCTGCACTTCTGAAGATGAAACTACTACTGACGGTGGGTTTGTGGTCCATGGAAGGCGAGCGAGTTGTTCCACAACAGGGTTGCTCATAACATGTGCCACGGAAGCGGACAAGCCGATATGTCGAAGGCGGACAGAGAGATCGATTGCACTTAAGCTGTCGATGCCAATCTCGAAGATGTTGGTTTGTGGGTAGATCACGGACTGGTCGATTGCAAGTGTTTGGCAGATGGCATCAGCGACAGCCTCTTCATTTGCTGTCAATTCTCTGTCCTTGTTCAGACCATCGTGCGCCGCCTCGTTTCCACGGAAAACGTCAGACAAGGGGAGACTTGCAAACAGCTCTTGCAGCAGCTTGCTGTTTACCTTGTCCGACATGGCAGCGAAGGGTATGCGGTTTACAGGAAGTACAATTTCCGGCACCATGTAACTGGGCAACTTCTGGCGACAGGTGTCTTGGAGACCCTTGCATAGTGTGCCGATGTCAGCTGGGATGATGGAGAGGGGATTCTTTGCGTTAAATCTCTGAGATCCCAGGCGCGCGATGAAGGAGACAAGCTGCTGGCGCGCAAGGCCAGGGTGTTTCGCAATAAGAGTGACAACGTCGATCGAGGCCCTGGAAGACGTCCTCAGAACCTCGGAGACTTCGCCCAACTCGAGCCGTTGGCCACGAATCTTGGTCTGATCATCACCACGCCTAAGGTACTCAATGCTGCCATCTGCCATTCTTCTTCCCACATCACCAGTCCGGTAAATTTTCTCTTGGTCAGGCCCTATAACAAACTCTTTGGCATCGGGCCTGTTCAAATATCCTTTCCCGACAAGATCTCCGGTGAAGCAAAGCTCACCTGTCTGCCCATGGAGAGCATAGTCGGGGGTATCTGGAAGAAGAACATGACAAGCACATGAGGTCAAAGGAAGTCCAATGTTGCGCAGGGTGATGTGTTTATGGACCGGTGCAAATGAACATCCAATCGTCAGCTCAGTAGGCCCGTAAGCATTCATGATTACCACTTGACTTGAAGAGCCCCATGTATCTAAGACTCTCTGGGAGATCTTTTCTCCCCCCGACACTCAAGAGTCTAAGACTTGGGCAATGTTCAGGGTGAATATCGGCCTGATCGAGCAGGGTAGGAATGAAACTGGCATGGGTGATCTCCAACTTGTCAAGCGTTAATCTCAGGTCGTCCATCCGCAGTGGCCGTGCATCAGTAGATGTTGCCATGCCGTGGCGCCATGGGAAGAACATCTCAACTATATGGGGATCAAAGGCTCGGCTGGACTGGCCTAACCAGCGTCCCTTGCCACCCAGCTCGACCGTAGCAGGCGCAATCCGGCAGACTAACTCGGAAAGAGACTCGATGAAAGAAGACAGATTGGCTCGAGAAATCATTACCCCCTTGGGCTTTCCGGTCGATCCAGAAGTGTAAAGAATGTATGCAGTATCTTCAGGATTGGCAACATAGGTACTGTTCTCGGACGAGAAAGCAAGAAACTCTTGTTGGACTGATGGCTCATCGATGCATACGATTCGGCATTCGCTAGGTGCGCCCTGAAAGGTGGAAGCAAAAGCCGTTTCAGTGAACAAAATAGGAGCATCACCATCCTCGATCAGAAATGCTTTGCGATCATCTGGAAGTCCTTCGTCAATAGGAAGGTAAGAGTTGCCAGATTTCATGATTCCGACTAGTACAGGGTAGGAGGCAAGGTTTTGTTGAGAGCAAAGAGCAACCGCCCGTTTTTTGATCCCACAGTGGTTAAGATAAGCTGCAACGGGATTTGCAGAAGCGTTTTGCTCACCGTAGCTCATCAAAAGCTGCTCAGCTCCGGCTGCTGTGATTGACAATGTCTCCTCCACTGCTGTCCACTCAGGATGCTGTCCAGCGGTAGTCTCAACCCAGTCTACGGGACTCATATTTGCTGACTCCTTCACGGCATCGCTTGGGCTGGGGGCCGAGATTGACAACAGGCCCTTCTCGATGTAACTAGGAAGAGATTTGAGAGGCACATCCGGGTTGTAGAGCATCGCGCCAACAAGGGCATCGATCTGGCGGGTGAAGATGGCTAATTGCTTCAAACCCATAATGGTGTTCAAGGACGATGCTTCAAGGATAACCGTACCATCGGGTTCCCGGAACACGTTCAAAGCCATGGGGTGTTCAACAGACAGCCCAAAGTTATCTATCTTGGTATCCCAGATAGTTCTAGCTGAGGCAGCCATGAGATCTACTTCGTTGGTAGCATGGAATGTAAATACAGCGGGGTACAGAGACTCCCCTCATTCTTTCTTCAAGAGCTTACGGATGACTTGTGCGTGGATATGACGATGCTTCTTGGCCTTCGTTGACAAGCGATGCTGTTCTGCTAGAACCTCCCTCACTGTGCCATTTGAGTTGAAGGGCATGGGCACAACTGAAATGAAAGGTCCTATGGTACGATCGACATCTGCATCCAACACACGATCCGATAGCGTCTCTGCAAATACTACGCCTGAGCTTCCCAGGTAACTCAATAGCACATGTCCAAAGGCTGCCTGCACAACAGATGCAACGGATAAGACACCAAGTTCAGCGTTCTTGGCCTCGAGTTGAGCAGTGGGAACCGACAATGGAACTGTCTCCGTGATAAATCTGCGAATATTGTCCCGCTCGGGGCTAGTTCTCTCTCCAGAGAGGTCCGGCCATGAAGGTACATCAAAGTCGGCATAATCTGAGAGTTCCTGTTCCCAGAATTCCTGCGCATCGAGAGACGCTTTCTTGCTTGGGAGCAGGAGGGAGAGAGCATTCCGGAGTTGAGGTCTGTTGGGTGCATCAGCGCCGTATGCACAGCAGACATCATTCATGATGTACCCAAGCGACGTGCCGTCATACAAGACATGATGAATAGAAAATATCATAGTTCTCTCCTGAAAATCGTCCATGATCGTGATGGCCCATGGTGGATTCTGGAAGTGGCTTGACTGATGTCGGTCCTGGAGTGCGACAATTCTTCGACGCAAGTTCTGTTGATAGCTCTTGCTTTTGCATTCAATATATTCCCAGTCAACTTCATGTTGCTCTAAAATAACCTGGAGGATACCGGAATCATTTTCGCAACCATGGATCGGCTTCTGAAGGGCGGCAACTGGAATAAAACAGGTCCTAAGGGCCTCATTTCCCCGACAGACAGTTGCCCATGCCTGCTCCAATTTGTCAATGTCGACATCTGAGTGAAGACTAAAGAAGTGATGGCTCCAATACATCTCCGAAGTAGTCAGTGTTTCACCGAGAAAGCTTTGTTGAATTGCCCTTGTGGGGCAGACGAAGAAGCTCCCTGGTATCAAGGCCGATACTTCTCGTTGCCATTCCCGATTGAATTGCTCGAGATCAAGCAAGTTCTGCCTGTGAA
>NW_017264882.1:0-9646 GCF_000149955.1 Fusarium oxysporum f. sp. lycopersici 4287
ACTTCTACTGATGTACAGAGACTTACGAGGTTCCTCTCTCCTAACTCAAAGAATATGAATGGTATTTATAGGGTAGACTTCTACGTGAACTAAATCTATACAAAGGGTTGAACAGAACATTTTGGCAATAATGCCGAGGAACAGAAGGTCAGATTTTGGGTGAAACATAAATAGCCTCCGATAGCTTCGGGGGCCGTTGATATCAATACAGAAGCTTACTGGGCACAAGACCAACATCTCGTTGAATTCTTAGCACTGCAGGAGGTGTTGAAACTCGGCTTCTGGGGATAAGGGCACAGAATCTGCTGTTGAGTCGTATTGTCCGACCTGGCCACAACCACAGGAGTAGAGAACGGCTCAGTGCCATTCTCTACCCAAGCCCGGAGCTGGTCAAACAACGCTTCGGGCTGACCACCCTTGCCGCCCCAGCAGTGTCCGAGAGCAGGGACCTGGTAATACTTATAGAAAGAAGTAACGTTGCCTACAAAGTCCGATACCTTATTGTAATACTGAAGCGTGCCACCAGGGGAAATGCTTGGGTCAGCCTGGGAAATGTCAGCTTGAAGTCGGATCTTACATACAAGAGATATTACCAGGCCATGATAAGTAATCATCTTTCCTCCAGCATCTCTAAAGTCTCGTAGATCAACCTCGTTGGTCTCAAGGTTGGAAGCAAAGATCTGCTTGACGTGACGGTAAATCGTATCAAAATCTCGACCAGTGGCGTTCTTCAGTGTCGCTGCCATGTCTTTCTTGACAAAAGTCTTCCAAGCAAACTCGACAGAGCCTTCGCCTCCACTCTTGCACACTGTGCCGGTACAGTTTGTTGGGGCAAGCGTGGGGAGATCGGTACCGATCTCGTAGCCGGGGTACATGAACTTGCCGTTAGAGAAGCGGGGACCGGTCCACGAGGCATTTGCGACGGAAGCAGCAGCGCGGCTAATCTTGAGCTTCGACCTGGTACTGGTGCAGTGAAAAGTCTTCCCAACCTGTTTGAAAGGGTTAAATTGGCGCCGACAAGCGTCAACGTCGCTGATGATGCCATCCTTGACCCCGTCCAGCTCATCGCAAGCTGAGACCGCAAGCTGGGTAATAGCGTTCAGCTCACAATCGTGGGGGAACTGCTGAGTAGACTCCATGTAGAATACCGGCCAGATGGAATTGATGTAGAACTCAGCCCAGTTGATTGCTGGAGCAGCCGCGATGATCCCATCGTAGGCAGAAGGATACTGTTGAGCAAGTTTGAGGCCTTGGCGACCACCTTGGGAGCAAGCATTCCAGTAGGAATACAATGGAGCCTTACCGTAGAAACTTTTGATCAGCTGCTTCGCAATACTAGCCTTTGGGGTGACTCTAAGTTAGTATTATTGTACAGAACAGGGTCAAGCTTGGTATTCTTTACCTCGTCGTCCAGTGAAACTTGGCCAAAGTTCTGCAGCGCGTTCGTGTTGATATTCCCAGGAGTTGTCAACAGCCACTCAGCGGGGCTAGCGGCCTCGGGGATACCAGCATCCGTTGTAACAGAAGCATAGCCATTTGCCACGGCGTTAATCATGCCGGCATAAGTCAGGATATAGCGACCTGGTGTCCAGCCAGAACCTCCAAGGGACTGCAGTCTTCCATTGTAATTATTCTCACTGGGTAGCCAAGCTTCGGCGTGAAGGGTATCGTTCTGGCCAGTGTGCGTATAGGTGACGGTGACGTTGCAGAAAGTGACATTCCGGACATTCAAAGCTGGCTGTGAGTAGGTCCAGCCGCGTGGGACGTCGAAGCTATAATCGGGGACAACATTCGCTTCGATGGAAAGAAACTCAGCCCCGAGGAGAGTTGGAGTTGCGAAAGTTGAGGCCACGCAGCGGCTCACAATGTCGGAGGAAGCCATGATGGTTTGGGGATACTCGGTGTAACGAACATAAGACATGATGGCGAAACTTCGACTTAAATAGCATTGCTCATACAAGGCGAGGCCTCTCAACCTGTCGTAATGCTTTATGATGACGATGATAGAATCCACAAAGAATGGGACTGGTATTGAAGGTGGGTATCTTGAAAACTCAACCTATCGTCGCCATCGAGGAGAGAAAAACTGCATTGACAAGATGATGTTTTCTAAGATTGAATCCCCGTCTTTTGATGGCCAATCAGGGTTGTAAGGTATCGTATTAAATACGACAAATCCAGAGCGCTTCTGCATTAGGTTAGGTATGTAAATCTCCCCACTCGGGGCCCTTGGGGTTATGGGTCTGAATGTGTCACTGGTCTCGGTCCGACTTCCGCTACAAGGACAAGGGTTGAACCGTATTCAATACGACGGCTAACCAAGCCATTCTCTGCCCAAACACTTCTTCGATCCTTAAAAATAATATCGAATTTGACTTGGTTATATACATAGACGATCTACAAGACCCGTGTTCTTTCACCCAATCTCATCATAAACTTCCCACTCACCTCTTTCCGTCATTCTTTTATCCTCTTGTTCAGTCATTCACTCTTTATTAGTTCTTTCTATTCTAGTCCGTCGTTTACTTCAGTCACCATGTCTCAGGAATGGCAGAATGACCTGCTCGATTGTTCGCCTTGCGACTCTTGCTTATTGAGCACTTTCCTTCCATGCATCAGTATGTTTCCCTCCTCTTACCCGGCAAACGTCAGCTGACCAATCGCAATACAGTCTTTGGGCGTACCTCTCATCGCTTGCAGAATCCTTCTGCCGAACCCGAAAGTGCCAATTCGGACTGTGCATTGTTCTGTGGCATACAGTCACTCACTGGCTGCGGCTGGATGTTAGTAAACCTCTATTCTTCCGCTTTACATTTGCGGGAGGAAGCTAACTTGCCAACAGTTTCAATGTGATGAAGCGTGGGGAGATCCGCGAGGCATATGGTATTGAAGGTAGCGGCATGGGAGACTGCTGCGCCTCATTCTGGTGTCTTTGCTGTGCGCTTATCCAGCAGGAAAAGGAGGTCAAGTCCCGACAACTTGCGTGCTGCGAGACCGCTGGTTACCAGCCTATTAAGGATGGCATGCGTATGCCTTGAGGACCTCCCTTGAAGGCATGGTTGATGTTGATACCCTTCACCAGATGCAGTGGGACAGGGTGAGGCTGATAAGGAACTGCAAAAGTGAAGAAATTGTCTCGTTTTATTGAGCGCCTCTTGACAATCATTTATATATGAGACATCATAAGAATTCTCAAGATTCTTTCTTATATTATATAAGAAGTGCTTTAAAAATACTAATATCTCCCATTTCGGCAACTACGAAGAGTGTAGCTTAGATCAACTTAATATTAAACTCGTTATTAATACAAGCGCCCACACAACTAACTACTGCAAACGGCGCCCAACCATCGAGAATATCGTAGTAACGGACGGGAACAATCCACTCTTTGCCGCTTGACCAGATACCCTTAACCATCCTGGTGCTATCCCGGTGCCATCCCCAGGTTTCGGGCATGGAGCCGAGGTAGGAAAAAACACAAGTCTTGACACTTGCAGGGTAGAGGCCGTGGTTCAGGGCCCTAACGAGAGGCACCCAATAAGAAAGAACCAAAGCCGGGTCTAAGGGGACATCTAAGGCTTTCATTAATTCCTATTGGAAATTCGAAGCCCCAGATGTCTCCACATTACCCCAGGTTATCTTCGTCATAGAATAACCATGATCAACGTAAAAGCAGACTGCAGGTCATTTCTATTACCATGAATTAACCCCTCATAACCATTATAGCCACAGCTGAATCGGCATGTGGACATCCCGCCTCGGGTCAAGAGACCCCACTTTGCCGTACAATTTTCATGCCACCTAGCTACGTTCCTACATCTTCGGGATAGTATTATATAAAGATGCCGAAAGAGGACTGTAATCGACAAGACTCTTTTAGCCGGAGAAGCAATTTCAACCAATAAAAAGAGTTGTTTAGTTAAGGGTAAAATGAAGTAAGACGAAATGAACATGGCATCCTCGGTGCTCAATAGACCGAGGAAACAGGTTAGGTTAAATTATAAATTATTAATACAATTCTACCATAAATCTATAAAAGATCAAGCAATTTCTAATTCCCCCAACCACTCCTAACCCAACAGCGCTGGTTACTTTACAGCCCTTTGCCTTTACAGCAATCTCAAGAGCTTTTATCCACCCCTTCCAACAATGAAGACTTCCTTGGCATTTGCTTCTTTTATACCCTTCTCCTGTAGCTTGGCTAACGCCGCTCCGCCTTCCAACTACCTCAATTGGAAGACTTTTAAAGCTAATGGAGTTAACGTTGGTGGCTGGCTACATCAGGAAGCCGTAATTGATCCCACGTGGTGGAACCAGTATGCGCCTGGTACACCTGATGAGTGGGATTTTTGTGCAAAGCTCAAGTCGAAATGCGGCCCCATCTTAGAGCAGCGATACGGCTCTTACATCACAACCAAAGATATCGATACTATGGCTGCAGCCGGGATCAATGTTATCCGAGTGCCTACTGGGTATAATGCTTGGGTTACTGTTCCAGGATCCCAGCTTTATAGTGGCAACCAAGCTCGCTTTCTCAGAACCATCTCTGATTACGCTATTAAGAAGCACGGTATCCACGTTATCCTCGACATTCACTCGCTCCCTGGTGGTCTGAACGGCATGGGGTTGGGCGAAAAGGAGGGGAATTATGGCTGGTTCCAGAACCAGACCGCTCTAGACTATTCTTACCAGGCGGTCGACGCTGCCATCAAGTTCATCCAGGGATCTGATGTTCCCCAAGGTTTTACCCTGGCCCCAATCAACGAACCGGTTGACAATCGAGATTTTACAAAGTTTGGAACGCCAGAAGCATTAACTGAAGAAGGGGCTGCTTGGGTTCTTGAGTACTTCCAAGGGGTTATTTCGCGCGTTGAAAAGGCCAACCCTAAGATACCTATCATGCTTCAGGGTGGCTTTCGACCTGTCGACTTCTGGGCCAAGTACTTTGCTGTCAGCACTAATCTCGTCTTTGATGTCCATAACTACTACTTCGCTGGCCGCCCGACTACTTCGCAAAATCTTCCCGAATTTATCTGCACTGATGCCAAAAACACCATTAGTTCTACTTCACCAAAGTTTCCCGTCTTTGTTGGGGAGTGGTCCATCCAAGCTGCCACCAACAACACGTTTGCCAGTCGGGCGCGTAACCTCAACACTGGCCTCAAAGCTTGGGCTACCTATACTCAAGGGAGCGCTTACTGGACTTGGAAATTCTTTGGTAATGAGCCGGTCGATGGCGAGGGTACTCAAGGTGATTACTGGAATTACTCTGACTTTGTGAAAATGGGGATTATTGGCCCGTCGTCGGGGGTAACTTGTAAATAAGACACCTCCAGCGCTCCTACTATAATAATCTTATCTATATACACGTCTTCCATAGCCTGGAGCCATACGCCAACCTTTATTAAGATAGTGCTGCGGCCATTAGCATTAACCGAGGTGAATTTGTTCTCGTTCTTATAAAATTAACTTACGATAGATATACTGATAGCTTTAGTAGCCAAACAAGTTACCATCTTTAACATAGAGGTTGCCCTGTGCAGTAGCTGTCTTCTTAACAGCCATAATCAGAGTTTATTTATCAAACTGCATAGATTTGCTAGAGCGGTTGAGAATATCGCGTTGCCGAAAGACGTGGCTGCTGCGTATAAGAAGTGTAATTTCATCTAGTGGTGTAGCCACGGTTAGTCCCTTACCTTTAGAAGTAGACTGCGTCTGGTATGTAAGGTAATCATAGTACACTTCGTCCTTAGGAATATAGATCTCCACCGAGTCTGAATCACTCTTAACAGTGGGCCTGTGAGGTAAACCGGCTGTACCGAGAAATAGCTGGTCGTTGATGTGGCACGCACAGCAGAGGGTTATATAAGAGAGGGTCGGCAGTGCTCCTTATATACCAATAGAGCGTTGATCGATAGGTGGCTAAGCGAACTAATTAGGCTAAACTTACCTTTTAATATACCACCTATTTAAAGTTATTTTAAAAAGGGCTTCAGATACTCTATTATATATAATAAAATTTGAAAATAAGTATTATAGATATCTCATAGTATGCAGTAGTAAAAGTAAGTATAAAAATACTTATAGATTAGTAACTTACCTTTTAAAAACTATAAATACCCCCCTTTTATCCTATTAAATAAGATCTTTTTTCTTTATCCCTTTATTAAAATACTAAGTTATTTTTTAATATAGCTTTTAAGTATTATAACCCTAGGTATATAATACTTTTAAGTAGTATAACTATAGGATATATACTTAATAACTTTATATATTACCTTTTAATATACTTTAATCTAATATTAATTAATCTTAGGCTTATACCTATAGTATTCCTAAGAAGACTACTAGTAAAGGTATTTCTAAGCTCCTTAAGGCCTTTAGTAAGAGGCAGAGCTCTTATAATGGTAAGTCTGCCTATGCTACTACTGCTAAGATTATCTCTATTAAATCGCCTAAGAAGAAGCTTATATATAAGTATACCCAGGCTTAGGTTTATATAAGTATTTAATTAATCTTTCCTTATTTATTTCTTATATATTAACTACTTATTAAATGGTAAGATTTATATAATATTAACTATAAGAAGTATAAATAGAAGAGTCTTGCTTTTTATACCTAGGAAGACGATTTTAAAATTACTAACAAAGACTTACCCCCTATTATAAGCTTTATTAATAACTACTATAAGCTCCCCTGCCTAGGTTATATATACTCTTATATTATAACCCTGGTAGTTATATTATATACCTTCTTATATTTTTATTTAATTATATAAAAGCCTTGCAAAGTTAATTAATATTAAGATCTTATAATTACTATTAATTAAATAAGACTAGTACTAATTATATTAAATTACTATTAATCTTATAATAACCTTATTAGTTATTATATAATTTACTTAATATATAAATTATATTTATTTACACTTTATAATACTTAGCTTACAGTGAGATGCAAAAAGTATTTGCAGGTGTGTAAGTCGCCCTAGCTCCTCTACTTAGTAGCTTAGTTTAGCTTACGTACTTGATACTAGGTTGTCCCCTTAATTTAAGTGTAGGATAAGGTATTGAGGACCTGACAAGCTACCCCTGACTAGCTTCCGAGCATCAGACTTACCTGCACACCTGCGAATACTTTTTGCATCCCACTGTAGACCCTGATAAACGGCAATGCCAATCAACCACACGCACCAACTGCCGACACGGATAGTAAATCACAGTCATGCTAAAATAGTACTGTAACGGCGAACAAAGCCACTGAACGCGGGCGTGGGCTTCAGCCCGCAGATGCGTTGTACTGTACCATTGGATGAGAGTTTATCTAGCGGACTTGGATGGGGATATTCTTGCGACATTTCGTCCCGCAGCAATACAGCCATGCGGAGTTTATCAACTTCAGAAAAGCACGCTAGGCTTGAAAATGCGGACACGCAATCTTAGTGCGCTGTGCTATGAGTGTTTTGGCTTCAAGGGTCAATTTAGAGGCGGAGTAGGTGAAAACTTATTTCGTCGGCCTGCCACTAGTCCGCAACTCCGCATGTATATGCGGATTTGAGATGCTAGCGGCCATGATAACAGGTCATGTTCAAGGTCGCCAGTACTTGGCACAAGTCTGAAACCGGCCCTCCCGTCACGGAGAAGGTCTGCGACAGGAGCACAAACTAATGTCGTCCAGACTCTGTCGGAGTTGTCAGAGCCCGCAGTTTCCGACAAGGCGGATTTTATGTGAATACTTACGAAATGACTGCCAAGCATGGCTTGTACTTGGCTCAGGTATTTATTTATACGTCTTCGGTTCTCGGATGTATCTCGCTCAGTTGCATATAACAAATATTCTTCCTCCAACGGTAACATAAGCATTGTTGCCAAGCCCTGTCTTGTGACTGCATTTGAACCGCTGCCCATAATCTATATTTGGGAGACACCAGTCTTTACTTCCCACTGCGAAGAGGCTAAGACCACCCGTTAATTCGACGACGTACTCGGCAACCTTACGAATCCAATAAACTAGACACGGTATCGAGTGGTATAGGGGAGGACCGACAGTATCAAGGGTGCCATCATGACCGGTGACAAAGCCAGCCCAGCTGGCGAAGATGCCCCCGTCATCACCAAGCGTGAAGGAGGCACTACTGCAACGTCCGTAACCGGATTTTCAACAGACGTGACTGAGGAAAAAGACAGAGACACACTTATTGACCCTACTGAAGAACTAGAACGCCGAGACTCGCTCGTTCAGCATCTGGCGCGTACCTACTCGGTTTCAGCCGGTGCTGAGGACAATCCCTTTGTGGCCACTGAAGATTCAGCTCTGAATCCTAATTCACCAAATTTCTCCAGCCGTGCCTGGGCTAAAGCCTTGGTCAACCTAGTCGCCAGCAGTGGCGCTTCATTTCGGACTGCTGGCGTCGCCTTCCAGAACCTGAACGTGTACGGTTACGGTCGCTCTACTGATTACCAGAAAGATGTGTTCAACATTTGGCTGAGCGCCGTCAACTTTCTGACTCGAATTACGGGCCAGAAAAAGAAGCGCATCGACATCCTGCGAAATTTTGATGGTCTTGTCAGAAAGGGCGAGATGCTTGTCGTTCTTGGACCACCTGGCTCCGGTTGTTCTACTTTGCTGAAGACAATCGCCGGCGAAACCAACGGGATTTATGTGGATGATATATCCTATCTCAATTATCAGGGTAAAGCTTTGCCTCCATGCCTCCATCTTCGAGGTCCCGTTATGAAAGAATTCTTGTTGACGTGTGTGTAGGCATCACACCCGAAGAGATGCATTCGCATCATCGTGGTGAGGCTATATACACTGCCGAAGTTGACGTCCACTTTCCGATGCTGTCCGTCGGTGACACCCTCACCTTTGCTTCCCGCGCGCGACGACCACGAACTCTGCCAGGAGGCGTACAGCCGAATAATTTCGCCAACCATTTACGTGACGTTGTCATGGCTATGTTCGGTATCTTGCATACTGTCAACACCCGTGTTGGCAACGACTTCATTCGCGGCGTCTCGGGAGGCGAACGCAAGCGCGTGACAATTGCTGAGGCCGCCCTGTCCGGTGCTCCTTTGCAATGCTGGGATAACAGTACACGAGGATTGGACTCGGCAAACGCCATCGAATTCTGTCGAACCCTGCGTCTTCAAGCCGACATGTTTGACAACAGTGCTGTCGTATCCATCTACCAAGCGCCCCAGAGCGCATACGATTTGTTCGATAAAGTACTCGTTCTTTACGAAGGCCGGCAGATATTCTTTGGACCAACAGCAGCCGCCCGACAATATTTTATAGATCTCGGCTTTGGGTATCCGCTACAGGCCACCACACCAGATTTCCTCACGTCAATGACCAGCCCACAGGAACGAATCATACGGAAGGGCTGGGAGCACCGGGCTCCTCGAACCCCCGACGAATTTGCTTCCTCATGGAAGGCAAGCGTCCAATACCGCGAATTACAAGCCGAAATTGAGGAATACAAGCAGGCTCATCCCCTGGGTGGTGCTGATGCCGAGGCTTTCCGTGCATCGAAGAGAGCACAGCAGGCCAGGGGTCAGAGGGCAAAGTCACCGTACACTCTGTCCTATATGCAGCAGATCGATCTTACCATGTGGCGTGGATGGAAGCGTCTGATCGGTGATCC
>NW_017264880.1:0-10823 GCF_000149955.1 Fusarium oxysporum f. sp. lycopersici 4287
GCATTTCCCCCAGCTGCTATATTGGGAGTCATCTTGTGAATACTATCTCCCAGGCAGGCGATTCGTCCACAAGTCCAGATTTTGAACTTTGCTTCTTCCAAGGCAACAAGTCGGAATGAGATAGTTTTCTCCCACAAGTCTGAGAACTTGATGTCAGGTCGAATATACATATCTCTATGTTGAATGGCGAATTTTTCCGCCTCTGTCTGGCTGTAATGTGGGATGTCTCCGATTTGGTACACTGCTTTCAGTCTCTCAAAGACGAAGTAGTAGACTCTTCCGTTCTTGCCGGCAATTGTGAGAGTACTTCTGCCGCTATGGTATCCAATATCAAAGTCTCCTGCCTCGAGGAGCTGGACACCGGACGCGATGCCGAAGAGGCACCGGTACTCAGCGGACATATCTGTGGAACGTCAGAATCTAGTCTAAATTCGAGAAAACAGACTGGCCTCTTAAAGGCACAGAATGCAGACAGCCCAAGACAAACTTACCGTTCTCGTCATGCCTCACAAGCTCTGGCTGTATCGGTTTAGCCAGCTTCCACAACTCCTCTCGGGTCCTGCTCCTGACGCCGTCTGCGCCGGCGAGAATGTCTCCCTTAAACGAAGAATTATCATCACATCTTACAATGACTCCATGTGATTGATGCTCAATATCCACGATGTTCTTGTTCAGCAAGACCTTTCCCTTGTCCTGAATGTTCTCAAATAGGGTTTGGAGAAGTATTTGACGATCTCCCCATAAGAAGTCATAACCCGTCCTGCAGCAGCACGATTAAATCTAGTAGCTCTGAGGAATCACTCAATTACTCACCTCGCCAATCCGAGCCTACACACATCAGATCGCGGGCAGACTAAGCGCCCTTGATCGTCACGATCTGCCATCCATATAATCGGCTCCTATGCTATGTTAAAATAGAAAACACAAACATCCCCTGTCGTTTGCGTACCGTCCTTTTGAATAGCGTACTATAAATTCCGAGTTGATCGAGGATCTTGATTACCCGGGTTAGGTTCAGACACATTGACATCTACATCGCGGAACAATGGAGAAGGGGAGAAGTGGGCGGAGCTTACGCGACAGCCGTTTGGACCTATGCCAATAGACGCACCGACTTGAGGAGCAATCGTGTCTCGGCGCTCTAGCAACACATAGTCGATCCCAGCTTTCTAGCATACTATCAGTAATTTTCCTCTCAATTTCCCAGCGTATTGATCATACCTCAAGCGCATTGGCAAGTGTAAGACCAGCGACACCGCCTCCAGCGATCATAACCCGGAAACCCGTTTGATCAGGCATAGTCAAGATATGAGCCAGATAAGCAATCTGAGTCAGGTGACTGTGATGGTGGATGAGCAGGCTATTGAGGATGGATTGTATGATTTTATATACGATGCTGCGCGCAATTCTTGACCCATTGTGGTATAATGCCTAAGATGTGAGCTAGATGTGTTGTTTGCAGCTGACCTGTGGCAGAAAGCTTATCTCCACCCAGCACAACTTAGGTGTATTGCTACGTGAGAAAGAGAGTTTGTAGTGGCTAACTGCCTCAGGCCGGCAAAACTTTATTATAAGAGATATTAACAACTCGATTCACATGCTCGTAATTCGAATTGGGTATGGGGGCGGCGCAAATCGTATGCTCAAGGTAGAATGGCTTGTTACCATATTGTAGCAGCGCCCTGATTCCTTTGTCTTCGCTGTTGCATAATCGTAACGAGGTAAGACGCGCGGTCAGTGTCAGCTCTCAGCCAGATTCAACTCTAAATAACACTTCTCAAAACACACTTCAGGCAGCATACCAACTACCTACACAGTAGCCCAAGATAAGCTTTTCAGCTTATCATCTGATCAGGTCTCACGCAGACAATCACATAATCGTAAAGCAGCAGCGCCATGACTTCTTTGCCATTCCTCTAGTTTTCAGCTGCAGCCTTTATTTACGAAATACTATTTCACATGCCAAGTAGAAGCATTGAATGCATCCTCGTATGGATACATGGGAGAGCTAGGCCAGCCACATTCAAGCCCGCCTAATAAGTCTCCGTGCCTACACGGCGATACCTCCTCCGCGGCTCTTCCCGAGCTGGAAATTCCATGCACTGGGTAGCTATGAACACGTCGACAAAGGCGGGGTTGACCGTAGAAAAAGAGTTAATCCACTGTGGCTTTAAAGTCAGTTGTATACAGTGAGTTATATAACTGCCAGTTAGTTCAGTCTACTCTATAGATGGCAGTAACTTAGTAGTTATATAAATAATAATGTAAAGGTTGGTAACTAAAACTGGCTGCAAAGGATGGTAATAAATAGTATAGGTAAATCTTGCGTAATAGGCTTAAGCCAGTTTTTAATTATTATAGTTCTTTTCTTAGCCTAAATACGTTAGTAAGGAAAAGCTATTTTTAATAACTTATCTACTTAGACTGTGGGGTGTTCTAAACCTGGATCTTGTCTAGCTTGACATGCTCTGAGCCGCCCTATTTGTCTCCCTATGGCAAGTATTACAACCCCTGCAGTTATATTACATATAGCTTATATTTTTCACCTAATTAGGGAATTCTACTTATCCACGTCCCGGCAAGCTCACTACACACTTACACCAAGGTAAGTAAAACTAAATTATATACTTACTATTTATATTATAAGTACTATAAGTAATTAGTTAATAAGCAAGTTAGCCAGCATACTTTTTAACTTGAAAGCTATTTTTTAAGTAATTCTGAAAATTTTAAATTAAGTTTAAAATAGCTAAGATTTAAGTAACTTATATATAAGACCTGAAATAAGCTATATTAATTTTTCTGAATTTTAAGAAAAAAAATATATATAGCTATAAACTTTAAAGTCTATTTATATTATAAAATACACTATATTATAAGGTTTCTATATAAACTAAAATACTTAAAAATCTTTTAAAAATACCTTTTCAATAAAATTAACTATACTATTCTAGGGAAAATTTTATATAATTTTTAGCTAATTTATTTAAGCTATAGAATGCTATAGAATAAACTATTATTAGCTGCATAGTATGCCGGCCAACTTGCTTATCTGGCCAACTTGCTTATTAACTATATTAAGTCTAATTTAAATAAATATAACTATATGAAATTATATTAAGAGAGAAAGAAATCAATTATTAAAGCTCTAAGCAGATTTACATGTAAGAATTTTAATTAATTTAAAAGCCTTAATTATATAAAAGTATTTAAATATAGCAAGTCTGCTATTCTAGCCTCCCAAGGAGCTTAAATCTTCTCTGGTAATTAAACCCTCTTATATGCGGGCCCGATGCAGTTGTTTTAGGTGTAGCGCAGAGCATAGTATAGTTTCACGAATGGAATGGGATAAGACCTTTGAGATACTCCTGTAACCTAGGATCGCACGCGTACACATATGTCCCCCGGACCCCGCGCGTCATAAGCACGGCGTATATCTGCGTAATAAACCACAACAGGTCGTCGTCCGAGTATGTCCTGCCGAGGGTGGGGTTGTTCTCTTTCCCCTTCTTGTCTAAGTATGAGTTGCGATGGGCGAAGAGACGCTTCCGCACGGTGTCAAATCGTAGGTCCAGACCGATAATGACGCCGACGTAGTTCAGGTCGTATCCCTGCACCGTGTAGATCGAGCCAACCTCCTCGAGCGCGTTACTGGAAGATATCCAGTCGGTGGCGGTGCTGTTCCAGCGAAGCTGCGTATCGCCGATCGCGATGTCGAACGCTGTCCGGTCTCTCTTTGACCGCCACTCCCATGCGTAGCTGGCGACTATGCGTGCAAGACCGACCTCTGCGTCGCGCTGGAAGATCTCATCTCGCATACGCGCGACGCAGTCGAAGGTGCAGAAATCGTAGTCCCCGAAATCGCGTCGCACCCGCGGAAGCAAGAAAGGGCGAGGGTCGAGGATCCAGCAGACGTAAGACACAAAGTCGGACCCAGCCCACAGGCGTATCTGCGTTTAGAGCTGGAAGTGCCGTCTTAAAGCTCGTGCATCGGCCACGAGGTCTGATAGCACCTCCGAAGGCAGGTCTGCGGGGCGCACACTCTGCGCTGCGTCCAGCAGGAAGATCTGATGCCGGCTCTTGGTCTGTATCCAGTCCAGTTGCGTTTTGCTAGTGTCGTCGCCGCCAAAAAGCTCTCTCGTGATACTCAAAAACTTGGCGTTAAGCACTCCCGAAGGTTGGTTAGCACGTTGGTTAAGCCGATGAGTCTCGTCGACGAGAAGCAGGCTGAACATCCCATCTGCCTCCCCCACTTCAAAAGGCGTTATAACCATAGAGGGATAGAGTCAGAGTGTTTTCTTAAAGACAGCCTTGATAGAGGATCGCAGCGACTGTTGTGGCACGACCAAGCCTACCCGGAGACCTTGGAGTAGCCCTCGGTTGGTGTCAGTGAAGAAAGAAGCGAACCGCGTGTCACTGTCCAAATCTTCGAGGGTAGCGAAAGTCTGGATGTCGACAAGTAGCTTGATCAAGTATATGGCCGCCACAGTCTTCCCGGTGCCCGGATCGCCCTGGATCACGATCATGCTGTCGGCGCCGCTCTGGAGATCAGCGAGGAGCCCCTTGACAATCTCCTCTATTGAAGCTGCTTGATCGGCTGTAAGTGCCTTTAACGGTGACAGCTTAAACAAATTGCGGTTTCTAATCTCATGAAGGCCCCTCGTGAAGACGCCGAGGACCTGAAGTCGCTCGAAGATGTTGCAGAAGCCCTCACGATACAGCTCGCGTTGAAAGTATCTGGACTCGGTGATGATGTTGTTCCGGTTGAGCACCCGGTTGGCACCGTCACCGGCCAGCATCTTGATGAGATAAGATTCTAAATCGAGGCAGACTGACTTGTTGAACCTCTCGTCGAATATGACGTGGATGTTCTTGAGGTGCTGTTTTGCAGGCGTTTCGAGGTGCTGCCGCAGTCTGCCAACTGCATTGAGCGACTCCCCAACGTAGATGTCCCTTAGTTGGTCCGATCTTGCCTAGGTGGTGTCGCGGCCATCGTCCAACACGTACACAACATGCCAGTTGCTATATCTCTTATCGTGGGCTCTCCACGTCGCGACAGCATCCCTAGAAAAATCAAGCTGGGCGATCGTCAAGTTGGTCATACTTCTTACTGCTGCCTACTGTACAAAGGACCATCAGAATGCCGCCGGATTATCTACTTTCCGTCCATGCCAACCCTGAGCCCCTCCGGCATTTTCCCGAAGAATCACCCCTAGATTTTACACTTTCCGTCCATGCATATTGATTTTAGGTTTTTATATCTTTTTAAGCTAATAATAACTTTATTACTTAATATTATACCTATTATAAAGCTAATCTTATTAAAATTCTAAATATTATTTAATTAAATATTATATTTTATAATTATATTTTTTATAAGCTTAAACTAATTATAAATAATTATAAGATTCTTCTATTTAGCCTTTTAATAATTATATTTATAAAAAGAATATATCTTAAGTTATAATTATTATTTAATAAAATTAATAGCCTAATACTTATTAATTAGTAATATATTATATTTAATAAGTAATTAATTTATTATTTTTTTAATATATAATATAAAAGGGAAATTCTTATAAATCTAAATTTAAAATATATTTAATTATAAGTTATTCTTCCTAATTACTTAATTTTTAACTATTTAAAATATAATTAATATAAGCCCTATTAACCTACTAAGCTAGCCTTAATCTACTAATATTTATAATTTTTCCCTAAATACTAAAACCTTTTTTTCTTAATTTGCCTTTTTCCCCCTCTTTTCCCCCTTACTTCCCCTTCTTTACCCTATAATTATAATAGAAGTAAGGGTTCTTGGCTTATTTTAATATGGCCTTTTAGGGTTAGAGCCTTAGTAGTAATCGCCTTAAGGGGGTAATAATAGAGAGGGCATTTAGCCTGCCAAGGACAGGGGAAATATCTTTTTTATACTTATAGATTAAGGCTACTTATTTAATTAGAACTTAAGGTTTAAAATAGTAATTATATAATCTACTAAAACTTAATATTAAGGGTATTATATTTTTTAATATAATATATAATACCTTATATTATATTATATTAAAAATAATACCTTATTTTATTATCTTACTTTAATTTCTTTGGCTTTACTTTATATATTACTTAATAGGTATTTTAACTTTTTAAATAATTAAAAGGTACTTTTATTATTTAACTGCTTTACTCCTAGCCCTAAGCTTTATATAAATTTATATTAGCTAACGTACACGATAAGCTTGCTGATCAGACAAGCATGCCGATCAGTCTACTGTGTAGCTAAAAGTAGCTTACCCTATAGTATTTTCAACATTAAATAAAATAGCTAAAAATCTATAAGAAGTATTTTTAAAGATAGTATAGTTACTTATATAAGAAAGGATTTTTAAAAGAATTTTAATTATTTTATTTTATATAGAGAACCTTAAAATACAGTGTATTTTACAGTGTAAATATACTTTAAGGTTTATAGCTATATAGAATTTTTTAAAAAATCTAAAAAAAATTAATAAAGCCTATTTTAAGACTTATATATCTATTAACAAACTTTTAGCTCTTTTAAGATTAATTTGGATTTTCAGAATTATTAAAAAGTTGCCTTTAAGGTGAATAATAGAACTAATCCGCATGCTTGTCTGATCGGCAAGCTTATCGTGTACGTTAGCCTTAAATCTCTAGTTTAAATATTCTGAGCCCCTTTAAATTCCTTCTGAAACTCTGCAGCACTCTTCACGTGACCCCTAGAAGGAATGATCTTATCCAAGATAACCTGGTGAAGCTCCCCATCCCCATCAGCACAAGCGTCGCTGATGACTGTTGTCGCAAATTCGGCATCCGTTGCTGTGACTGCCGTTCTCAGAACACAGCCAGAAGTGCTCAACCCGGACAGAACAAGAGACTTGATGCCCTTCTCCTTCAGATAATCAAGTAAGCCTGGGGACTTGAGCGCCGAGATATGTCCCGGGACCCGGTGAAAGGTGAGCTCGTCTTTGTCATCAGCCCGAAGTTCAGCTGGTTCGGGTTGTTCCAGGTTCTTCATAATCTCCAAGAGCCCTTGGAAGCGATCTACGCCTTTGCAGGCCGGGAAGGGAGTGCCGTTTGCGTCGATAAGGCAGTGGACAACGGTGATGTTGTGAGTCTTGGCCCAGTTTCGGAGTTCAACTGCGACCTTCAGGGCTGGCTCAGCAGATGGACCAGCAACCTTCTCGATGAATAGAGTGTACCAATCAAGGAGAAGGAGAGCTGTTTCAGAGGACCCATAGGCGCTCGGTGACGAGGCGTCGAGTGTAGTGGTAGACATGGTGATATTAAGCGTATTGCTGAGTGCTGGGTTTAAGACAAGAGTTAAGCTTGGAGTATTTGATTAACCAGCGGTAAAATATGAGTCTTATATACTGCACTGAACTATATGAGATCAACACTTCAGGACGATCAATGGACTTAGATATGGTTAACTCGGCGATATGTGCAGTTAACCCCGTCTGGCGTTATGAGGTTATCCCCACTCGGTGCCGAATCGGCAAAGCTTTTTCATACTTTCGCTCCACTACAGGGTATTCAATATCCAGGGACCATCCTGATTAAAGACTGCAGCCAAAACAAGTTAATTATCTTTTGAAGTGCTTGAAAGAGATGATACAGACGTAAGTATTTTAGGGCTTATACTAGCATTAATATCTCCAATCCCAGTAGCCCACATGATACAATTCTCATATTACAAATAAGAAGGACCCAAAAGCCTCCGCGGAAGGTTTAGAAATTGTTTCATAGACATCCACTACCCACAAGAGACTATGGTATACTGGTCTTGTACTATAATGTATTAAGCCCGGCTCTGTATCCCCAATCAAAATGCAAAGAACCATCCGGTGCTATCTCCATAGACAGCATTTGGGGATGTCCATACAGGCATACTATAGTTCGCTTGCTGTCTATCTGATCTTGAAGGTATAAGTAGCGACCTAGTTCCAGAGCTTTGCTTTTTCTTTGCCATCAATTTGACGTTTCACATAATCTTACACCCAGAGCCCACAAGAAGACTCTCCATACAGCACAACTAGACGACATGGCCGGCTTGAAAGAAATCGCTGTGATTGGTGGCACTGGTGCACAAGGCATGCCAGTAGTGCAAGGTCAGAATGCTGTGATATAAATAAGGTTTCAATATTGTGCTGACACCCACTGGAAGCTTTATCGCAGAGTGGACGTTACCTAGTCAGGGTCTTGACTCGAAATCCAAAGTCTTCCCGCGCTGAGAAGCTCGCCGCCCTACCAAATGTATCCCTTATTCAAGGCACTCAAGAGAACCAACAGGATCTACACCGTGTATTCAAGGGCGTGTACGGTGCTTGGGTAAATCTCGACGGTTTTACTCTAGGCGAAAAAGACGAGCTCTTCTACGGCTTCAGAGCCTACGAGATTGCGAGGTCTGAGCATGTGCAGCACTATGTTTGGGCGCATATAGAGTATGCCTTGGGCAACGCGAACTTTGACGAGAGCTACCACTGCGGACACATGGTTTCCAAGGGCAGGGTGGGCAAGTTTATTCTTGCACTTGGCCAAGAACCTATGAAGACCACGCTTTTCAGTACTGGTCCGTACATGGATATGCTCATAGATGGCATGATGACTCCTAATATCCAGCCCGATGGATCCTTTTTGTGGATTAACCCGCTCCGTATGTTGCTTTCCTTATTTTCAACCTCTTCGTCTTTGAGCAGGATCTGCATTCTCGAGTGGAGGTCCGAGTGACTCAAAGTATCTGGCTAATATGCATTAATAGCAAGCGACGTGAAACTCCCCTTGATTGCTCTTTGTGACGTGGGCATTTATAACCTCTGGATCTTTGACAACCCATCGGAGTCGGCAGGCATTGATCTCTCTGTAGTGACAGATAATGTGAGCTTCGAAGAGATCGCCGAAGCCGTTACAGAGGTTACTGGCAAACCTGCATCGCATCAGAGCGTGCCATTCGAGTCATATGCACCTCTGGCAGAGCCTTACCCGGGCGCTTACGTCAACTGGGCCCTAGGTCCTGATGCACCACGAGACGACTCAATCATGAGTTGGCGAGACAATTTTGGTGCGTTTTGGCGATACTGGGGCGATGGCATTACTCCATCGCGGGATACAGAAATCCTCGATCGCATCTATCCCAGTCGTATCAAAACAGTGAGAGAATGGATGCGACACGTGGGATATAATGGGACGCGTCGGGGGAGCGTTCTGAAGATGGTGGAAGATTGGGCTGTTAAAATGGCATCTTAGGCATGTGCATACGCGACTGTCTGATACTGGTTGGTTGACATCGCAGTCTTATGTTTTTGAACTGTAAAATATAGGGCCAACTTCCTTCCGTGGATAGCTTTTCCCTCATATTTGTAGCCGACATTGTTTTATTAAAGGTTGCTTAAACTTCAAGGTGACACTCTTATCTTGGAAGAACCAGGTACCAAGCCCAATACCTAATGGGTTTAAGTGCATAATAAAGTCGGTTTTGCAAGTTTGCTATTGCGAATGCCAATCAGACTCTTGGCCCTGAAAATGGCGTAATCTGCATTGCCGCAGTGGGTTAGCTGTGGCATTGGGTGGCTGTTTCAAGGCTTGCAGAAGCTTCGGCAGTGTTGTCCCAGTCCTCGAATGACTTCAAGGTACGAGGACACCAAACCATGCACCAGATGCTAGGCTGGTGTTACCGAAAACTGAGGCTTATCTGGCCATGAATCAGTCTTTACTGACCTTGCGTCCATGTTCCCAGATTGATCTGTTCAGCCTGTGTGGAGTCCTGCATATGGAAGCGAACGCCAACCCATACCAAATCCTCGGTTACATCGGTAAGATGCTCAACAGCAGGGATCTCACAAGTTTGGATGATAAGGCGCATTGGAAAGGTACAAGCGTCGCTCGACGTGTCATGATCCTTGGCCGATGCGCAAGGGGCAGATCTTGGGAGGATTAAGCGAGGGGAACTGTTAAAAAGATGCTAGTGATGCTGGTACCGAGTCAAAACTGCATTTCGGGAATGGCTCGTCTCTTCAAAACCCATGATAAATGCCAAGACTCAGTAGCGGAATTAAGACAGACTCAGCTGTGGCTTGGAAGCGGCTTTCGAAAATCATGATCTTTGACAGCGAGTCAAGACCAAATACCGATGGGGAAAGCCCCTTTCTGAAAAGGTGGAAATTGGATGGCGTGGGCGTTTTTCAGCCCTTTATCAGTTGGGTAAGGAAGCATGTTTCTTTTTCCAGATGATTTGTCCAACAGATAACTGTCAAAACTTTCAAACGAGGCTTGCCACCAAGAGAGCGCCGCAGCCAGTAGCATGCCCACTACCCCAACAAGCGTAAACTCAGAATTGGCGGTTAATCTGCAGCGGTCGAGTTATCTATTGGAGCTAAGACGAGATAACGATAACGCGTGCTTCTTTCGGCATGGTCGTATCCGGGGAAAGCTGTCATGGCTGGATCGAACGAGTCAGTTGTTCTGCAGACAGGTTCAGCTCTCGTCATCGGCTGCCATTCAAAATGCAGATCCCATCCTGCCTGCATGAGATTCCCCCCATTCTTGCTGTAGCAAAGCTTTTCGACTGTCATTCTCCATTATATTGCACAATCTCTATGAGTTGGCGCTGCGAAAGCGCGTGCTCAAATCATGGCTGGACTTCAACCTAATATTTGGGCCGGTGTCGCGATCCCATGGCTCGCGGCTGTGACGTCTCTCATTCTTCGTGGCTCGCCCGGCGCATGACCAAGATGAGCTGGTGGTTTGACGATTACTTCACCATCCTGGCGTTCCTCTTCGCGACGGGATACTGTGGCATTAGA
>NW_017264879.1:0-11704 GCF_000149955.1 Fusarium oxysporum f. sp. lycopersici 4287
TGAGACCCCCCCTTCGAGTGACCCTACCACCGTGCCTAATTTTCCGCCCGAAGAGGGCCGCGGTCAGGATTTTCAACCTTTCAACCTCGAATATCGTGATTTCAAGATTAACCCTCTGCCTTAAGAATTCCTTTAATTATTCCAGCTTTTTATACCTATTTCCCTTATACAGTCATAGATTAAATATACTAATAGCTAGGTCTCTTATCTTATTAAAAATGGCGTTATTAATAACTAGAATACCCCTCTTTCTAAATACTTATATATCCTTAAGTAGGAAGGCCTCTCTTCTGCAACGGCTTATATATAGCTTAGAGTCGTTATTTACCTAGGAATTTATAGGGAAATCTTAATAGAGGACTATTAGAAGGCACCTTCCTTAGGAGATTAATGCCCTCTTTACTTAATTATTAAGTTTATGCCCTTACAGAGGTTTTAACTAATTACTCATGGATATGGGAGTAAGGGTTAGCCAAAAAGTTCGTGAGTTCAGGGTACACTTTTCTCAAAATATAATAATATCTTATACCCACAATCTCAAATAGACCATTTCAAGCTAATTAAAGGTTTCCCAGACTTAATAGCTATTTTCTGGAATTACTTATGGAGTTTTAAAATGTAATGATGGAAATGAGGTTGATGGTCGTGATGCTCCACCTAGAAGTCTTGGCTCACATTTAATTCAATTAGGTATAGCGCGGGATCGGCCTGGAAGTCTTGGCTCACATTTAATTCAATTGGGTTTAGCGCGAAAAGCCAACCACTGGAATCTACCTTTCAATCTTGAACGACATAGATAGCTTTACTAACATAATTCGTGATGCAACGAATCTGATAATTCAGCATACCAGCTCCATGGCATATCAATACATACGATCAGTATACTATATAGTAAATGCACGATCATAATACCACTCACGAGAGACGCCAACTGTAAACTTTTTCCTTACAATAACATCATTACATATGCAGTAGACTCAAAAACCACTAATAAGTATCTTGCTTTTAGTTATTTCTTGCTTCTTATCTATAAGGCCTTTAAGCTAATTGATGTTGCAAGAAACTGTTTTTTTTTTTTACCTCTTGGCCTATGCGGACCAGTGCACACTGTGATACTGGCAACCCATAAACCTGTAACTGCCGAAAAAAAAAAAAAAGAAAATAATAAGGTTTAATTGCCATGCAGGCCACAGCATCAGTGTTGTAAGTAAGGGCAGGGTTGAGATGGTCATGAATGTCAGTGAGATTTCAGTCGCAGGTCAATACCACAGATAAAAATCCACAACAAATCCGCCACTGCGAAAGATGATGTGTAAGTCATGTCCAACGATAGCCCAGAATGTAATTCAACCACTATCACTCGTTTTAGACATTTTAGATCCGTGTTGCGCATTTCTTCGTACTTTCCTTCCCATTCTCAGAGGTTTTCTAACTCTAGACCCAAACGTTGCTCGGTACGTACCGTTACAACCCTGCAAGTGGCTTGCCATTGCGGCCAATCCTATCAAGAATAACTGAACGTATGTCTCCACTATCCACTCTCAGCTAACCTTACTTCGAGCACCTGTGTCAGTACTCAATACTCTCAACAATTGCTCTTCTCGATGCCCGATTTTTTTCCATTTGTTCTCGACAATTGTCTATACAGCACTTAGCGTTGAGAATCATCGCACTGTTCTTCAACTAGATTCACTATTTGTAAAGGTCCTAGAAGACACAGAAAAGATACCAGCTAGAATCTAGCTTCCTTCGATCCTTACACCGATGGCGACCATATAATGTCAGTTTAAATAAAGGCCCAATAAATATTACTCTATATAGCCCAATGAAACCATGGTACCTCGCATCAGCCAGGTATTATAATGTCTAAATCGTGTTATCCTTTGTCAGTACGTCTATCCTACATTTTTTAGTGACTGATACCGAAGACCAATGGTATTGCGTTTAACTGAACGGTCGACCCACCGAACCAATAGAATATCGAATAACTGAACGTACAGACCCCACTCTACCCAACCCTGCCGATAAATTGACCAGGATGCTAGGGTTGGGAGTAAAGTCGCATCCAGTCTAAGAATAACGAGTCTGGAGATGCCATACAATATACAATGACCGTACAAAAATTACGACTACGCATCAAGGTTCATTAGAGTCACTCCTTTCCTTATTTAATACACGAGTCAAGACGTTTTCCCTAATTTCCTCTGCCTGCTAGCTTGGCGCTCAAGGTGACTCGTGATCAATCAAAACTCCTACAGGAAAGTCACGATATTTGCAGGACTGAAGAATTCATCGTTCAATATCTCTCAGCCCTCGGCCATGGCATAAATCGAGCGTCAGGTATCTCGTTTTACTTCATATCATTATGATTTCGATGTTTGACAGTGGAATATGAAAAACAATATCGACAAATATCTTATTTTATTAAAGAAATCACTTAGCTTATCAAGCCAAGGAAGGATAAAAGAAAAACCCCCCCCAACAAGAAAGGACATCAAACAAAGTATAACGTTATAAGTATCAGTAGTCATATTAATTTATCCTAAAATCATCGCTGATTTTTTATTTGTATTTGTTATAGACATTTAGAATTATTTACGACCATGTCTACCCTAGGTTCGTCCATGTACCGTAAATTTTCAGCTGGTTGTTTTCTCAAACGCTACACCCCTGCTAGTTTCTACCCTCTTAATCTCAAACTTCCTATCAGCACTCATTATACTGTGTAGATCAGCAACGTCACATAGGAAAAAGCAAAGAAAGCGTGAACTCGAAAGTAGGCCCTGCTGTTGCATATAGACGTGAGGTTCAAGTAAATAAACAAGTAAACAAGTAAACAAACACATCAAGTAGAGCATTCTATTATTCGTTATTTCTCTCCTTGTTCCACAAAGACAACTCTGTCAACGCGCGCTAGAATGGGTCGTCGTCCATTAACAGAAGGCCAAAAGGCAGAAAAGGCCGCTCGTAGGCGAGAACGAGAGCGACAGCAGCGTCTGGTAGCCCGCCAGGCTAAACAGATAGAAGATGCCGAGACCCATATAGTCAGCCAATCGTTCCCGGAAACAATCCTGGAGGATCCAGTTGTTTCAAGCATGTCTCTCCATCTTTCCATCCGTACTCTACGTGACTTTACTTATAATTATCGATAGGTAATGATGGCCAGCCGTCTAGCCGAACCGACCCACTCCCAATTGACAGACAGCCGCCGTTGCACGCCACTCGCTCGCGTCGCCGAAGCCCACGTCTCGCTAGTGAACCGCCCTTGACGATTGACGAATCAATCATCTTAGCGGATGGGGCATTTCACAGACCGGATACAACCGCGCGACTGCGAGCACCCGTGCGACCGATTAGCGAACAAATACCTGCCGATACAATCTGTGTTGCGACGCCATACTCTGCAAACATAGGCTACCGGGAAGCAGCCGAAACTAACGAGGATGAAGAGACCTCTGCAGCGGAAACCCCAGACTCTAGGACACCTTTGCAAAGTGAACAAATAGCTGCGACGCCCGTCAGCCGTTACGAGGTAGACCATATCGTATCACCCTGCTCGCAGACACGTCTCCGTGTCCAACGATACCGCGATCGACGGCATGCTACAAGATTACAACAAATCTTCCAAGAAGCTACAGAATGTCAAGATCTACCATTCACTCATGAGCTCTCTGCTTTGAGCCTTCGAGACGATGCGACACCGTCCTTGTCCCTGCCTGCTGATATACCGGACAACGAGCCCAGACCCTCGTCGGTGCCGGCACCTGAGTCTGAGCCGGAGTTTGATATCGAAACAAGCGTCCTACCCTTGTCATCTTCAGCCCTGTCTAATGTTAATCTCTTAACAGAAGACGAAGAGGATAACAGGTCCGAGGCCTCCGTATTGGAGGATGATGCCGCATCACAACCGATGACACCATCGTTAACATCACCTAGCTCTAGTCGACACCATAGCTCCTCATCATCATCCCAATCGAGAGGTAGCCTTCTTTTGTCGAGGTCGAACTCATCTGTGTGGTCGGATCTATCTGGATTACCCTCGGATGAGCCCGAGGATTTGATCCTTAGCGATTTCCTCCAGGCGATTTCCAACCAGGATACGGCTGGCGGTCCTGATTTCTTACGTGCACAAAGCGGCGTTTATGATCGTGTGCTCCGAAAATTCTTTAACCACCAGTGCAGCTGTAAGCCATAGAATCAACCGTCTCCCCTGAGGTTATAAAAACCCTGCTGACAAACATCTCAAATAGGCCCGAGTTCGCACGAGCGTGCCGAGCCGGAAAACACCCACACCCTCCAGGAACATACCGGTATGGTCTTCTTACTACTGGCGAGGCCATCGTGTTTCTCAAGGTTGACTTGGACGAACCTGAGACGCTGTACTATCACCTAGCAGAGCCTGGTCCGGAGGTGTCGGCACATCCAAACAACGTCCATATATGCACGGCTGTCGGTCAATATCTGGCGTTCACCCTTATGGCTCTCGGTTCGCCTGGAGAACGACGGGGGAATAGGCAGGAGGAACGTCTAAAAGCCATGAAGAACTTGAAGACGTGGGCTGAGGACTTCGAATCGACATTGCGTTCTATCCCAGAAAATGAACGATCGGCGTCATCAGACTACTCACCTGGCCATGAACCTACCACCTACAAGGATGTCAATCGGTCGCCGGCCTTGCTTCGAAGGAGGACACGTCGAACAGCCGCGTGCCAGGCTGGCGAGGGGTCGTTGAGGAAGGACGACAGGCAGGAACCATCTGATGACGAGTCGGCGCCCAGGCCACCGGACACGCCTACGCCAAGCGGACGAAACACAAGACAAGGAACTAGGCGGAGCCAGCGACTAGCGTTACTGGCGTTACGGCCGCGCGGAGGAGGAGGCGGCGAGCAGGGTCGGCAGTACTGTACGCAGAAATGTCTTGTCGGGATGGTCAAGGGTGGTTTTCTCGACCCAAAGTGCCCGAACGTGGCACTTCACGGCAAGAGCTGTGCTCCCGCCGCCCGCGCACGTCATCCTGTCGATCACAAGGAGTGGCTTCGCCTACTCTGGAAGCAGCTGAAACAGTCGCTCGACGACGGGATCAGGCCACTGGGGGAGGGTGGTGCGCGGGGTGTGGTTTTCCAAGTGACCCTACTTGCGCATGGCTACACCTTTGTCAGCAAGGGCACGGTGCGGGCTTTCATCAAAGATCTCGAGCACGAGGCTGCTGTCTACGAGCGTCTCAAACCAATCCAAGGCGTCCACGTGCCTGTTTTCCTGGGTGCCATTGACCTTGGATCGATGAACAAGACTTACTACTATGACCACCGGGCCTACGTAGTGCACATGACATTTCTGTCCTGGGGAGGCTGCAGCATCGACAGAGCACAGAGAATTGGCGACACGGACAGGCCGCTCGAAGACGAGGCCATTCGGTCGTTGAGAGCCATGCATCGAGAGGGCGTGGTCCACAAAGATGTGCGACTTGCAAACATGTTATTCAATCCTGAGACAAACAGGGTTATGGTGATCGACTTTGAACGGGCTTTGCTCCTCAAGCCGCCTCGGCGTCCGTTGGCGCAGCTGGTGCCAAACAAGCGAGCGTGGAAGTCGGAGACGATGATGGATGCCAAGAAGGTGACTGGCGATTCAAGCAGGCGAAGTCAGCCAAGTCAAAAGCTTTTCAGAGGATATTTGGTTGGCAAAGACGGCGTTCTTGGAGTGGAATGCTGACCGATGGGCACGCGTCGCGAGAGCGCCTTGCTAGCAAATCTACAGTCAATCACCCTGCACTTCTATTCATAAATCGTCATGGACCCCAAATTCCGAGGTTCTTCCCTGCCGCCGCGACAGTCGACTACGAGCTACAACTTGGTTACTGGAGATTGTGGACTGCGTCAGCAGATGTAGTGACGCGCGAGAGAATTCTGGTCGGTGGAAAAAGTTCGACAATAGATTGCCCCCGAACCCGCTGACGGGTGACGGGCTTGAGAAATACAGCACCTTTTGTGCCATTGGTATGCTGGATGGTGAAGGAAGCGGGGTTTCCCTGTACCTAGCTAGCTCAGCACGTCTTTTGCTCCAGTAGGAGATCTGGCTTCGTTACAGCCACCCAGACGAAAAATAAATAAACAAACAAACAAATACCATGGTATTGAGATTTCTCCAAACCATACCAAGTCTTGGCGGTATTTACCATACCAATACCAACTCATACCAGACCATTCCGATCACTGTCATCAGACGTCAGTGTTTGCCTCTCATATCCTGTCTGGCATGTTCTAATCAGCCTCAGTAGTAACCAAGGGTCGTTTGATAAACCCCCCGTTACTCTAGATTCGATTAGCCCCACGCTCACTGCACCGCCTAAAGTCCACCTTGAACGTGACCTCGAGAGCTTGTGGATAAAGCGAATGAGAAAGGCAGCAGCCTCCTGGACCGTGGCGAAACGCTTATCAAGGATAAAGCGTCAACCATAGGCACGGCTTTTGATGGAACAGAAACCTTGATCTCGGGGAAGCTTGATGAAGTAAAGTCTCGAGTCTTGAGCGCTATGAGTGAGGTTGTGACACATATAAATGAACCTGGCGACGGGGGGCGCGACAGAGACAATAGTGCGGCTAGTCTAGACGTCCAGCGAAGCGTCGGCGCAGCTGCCGCTGTTCTATGCGCCATATTCATCGGTTTCATCGCCACTTAAGCTTAGTCACCACTGCTGTTGAGGCCTAACCAATTTTCTGTAACGATGTTGGAGCTCGCCTTCCTATGATTTAGGATATGTGGGCTCCTTATGTGAGCTTGCATGCCACCTCGTCGTTATAAAGGTCTACAATTCTGATTTAGGAGAGATTCATTGAGAACGAGACCACTATCAGTGTAATTAGCGTTCGAACCTGTATCCATGTATGTCTGTATGTATGCTAGAATAGAGCTATCGTATTATCAAGTCCCCAAGTACAGAAATTTCAACTAATCTAACGTATTGCTAGCCCCAACATCATATCAAGGATAGCTTGAGGATAACCACTTATGCCCAGGCGAAAGTATAGTAATTTGGCTCTTGATGTAGCGCTAGGGTTGTAGAATGTCACAGACCTAGCTATTCTGGACTTTACGCCTGATAATTATCTCTTTCGGCTCAGGCCGATGTAGTATTGGTATGCAGCGACTGTATGCCTATCAGTCTATCGGAGTCTAGGAGCCTTACTGTATTTAGTGCTTACATTACACAACACAATATGGCATGAATCAGGGTCGGCGCTTTTCAATAATTACTAAGTGATCACTATTTGGTGACTGATATTTTATTACCTGAACAACGTCGTAAGTACTAAAGTTACTTTTAACCGAGCTTTTCCGAGAGATATATCAGTGCTAGGTATACAGAGGGTTATATGTATTAGGCTTGGCATAGCGATCATTATAGGAATTACTGAAAAGTGCCAACCAGATTAAAGGGAGGATAAGGAGGTATAAGGTAAGTTCGTTGCACAAATGAGCCAAGCAAAAGTTGTACAAATCAAATCACAAACATTTCATGCTGACGACCGAGCATGACGAGGGTGAGCCGAGCTTATTGTCAGATATTGCCAATTAGAGACACAAAAGTCATCTGCATTCAAAATACGGGGTCGCACAGCAGAAGAGGCCACTCAATTGGTCTCAGCTGACTGCTGCAATCGGGAACTTGAGAAGAGCCCTGAAGTGGCACGGCGCCCGAAATGTTTGGTTGCTTTGCCTAGGCCTCGCGTCAGGCAGGACCTTTACTCCGGCCCCCGCTCACGGCATTAATTGTTTACCTTGCTAATCTGTTTCACAATATTCCGATTGGTTGACTTACGAAGGCGAGAGAGTAGGTAGTCGGATCCTATGTGGGATAATCACCACTTGGGCACGACGATTATTTCTGCCAATTAATCTTAAACAAGAACAAGTCCCGAGACTATTAAGCTTCCACTGGAAATTAATACGACAACAATATGCGTAAGTTTGATTCCTCAAAGGCAATAGTTATATGAAGTTATACTTTGCTGCTAACTACTGCCGCTGACTATTGGGAACCCACCCATATAATGCCGCACCTGCTTGCTCCTTATCCCCATCGGGCCTAATCCACACAACACACAACACTAGCTAGCGGAAATTGTGTAGAAACTGGACAGTCGATGCACCTAAAGTAGCTAAGTTCCTCACCGCACCCGGCGCGATTTGGACTACCTCCTCCACCGCATGTGAGAGCGCTCCCCCGCTCAAAATAACAAGCACGTTCGATATCCGTTCACCCCTAGTTTTGTCCATCCTCAACGTAAGAGTGCGCGGGTCATTACGAAATGCAGTGAGATAGCATCCTGCATATGCCTGAAACGCCGAACCCGGCACCTGTTATGCAGGCGAGTAAAATGCCACTGGTGTCGCTGTGATTTACATTAGAAGCAACGTCAAATCTATACTAAATTACCTACCGTTCGACAAGGGCTCTCTCGTCATGAGAATGAGGTTGATGAACAGTTTCTTCAATAGTGGCGGCTTGGTCGAGGCTTTATATATTAATGTGTGACAGATGTATTCATGAGAATCAGACATACCTCTTATCAATAGGCGTAGCAGCCACAGAGACAGCTAGGGGGAAAAGTAAAAGAATGCGTAAGGGTTGCATAGCTGCCGTATATAGTATTGAGAGGGTATAAGTAAGGACGTAAAGACTTACTTAGGAAGTGGAACTGAGGGGAAGGTAAGCCCGGACGCTTGGTGCGGTACAAAAGAATGAGTGGGAACGAGGAAATAGAGGGAGAGTCCATCATTAAATACATCTTTAGTCTTATATGGCGCACTTCGCTGCTTAAATCTCTCCTAAAAGCTGTTCTTTTGATACGGGTAGAGTATAAAGTATAATTACCCTGTAACATACTGTAAATCAAATCGGCAGATGAACAGGATCTAATCCGGCTAGACCGGCTGCTTCGGTACCTTCAAAGATCCTCAAACTTATTGCACCCCACTGTAATATGAATGAAAGCTTAAACTATATGCCGAAACACTAAAAGAATACAAGTAAAAGGTAGTTCTGCCGCTTTAACCTAAATACTAGTACACAAGACCGGCAGATAAATCAAATCGGCAGATGAACACGACCTTCAAAGATCCTCAAACTTATTGCACCACACGGTATACTATAACAGGGTTATTAATAATATATGGATTATCAATGTGCTTTAAGTACTTAAAGGAAGAGAAACCTGCGTTCTGCCCAACTATTACTCTATCGCCGGAAGTGAAGTTTTAATCCTAAGCGACGAACATATTTTACCTCACAAAGAGAAACACTTCTCCTTGCCGCACGTCTGGTCCGTTGGTTAGACGGTAGATACGACCCAATTCAGAAAATATCGGAAAGACTCATTAGTTGTCTCCGCAACGCCTGAACTTCAATACCCTAACTTCTCGTGTTACCAACCATGAATCCCGCGCTTGCAATGGTTTTGCTGTAAAGAGTAGATTCGAACCCCATTTGCTCGATTTCTAATTAAGCTTTTAGGTACTTAACTACTGCCTCGGCAGAAGACTGGGATCGGTGCCGATGTATGAAATACCCTGAGACGGGAACCCCCAATGACTGTGCCACGATCAAGGGCCTGTGGCAGTGGTAAACACCGCGCGATATGTAAGAGATTCTTATTATGTTTATACGAGTGGCACTTGCTGACTTACTACAGCCATTTCTGAAGAAAAGGGGGATATATGGGTATGATATCGTCGGTCATCAATTAGGTGCGGCAACTTATTGGATATTCTAGTGTGAAAAGACCGATGTGGCAATCTCAGGCCCCGAATTTTATCGAACCTGTTACGGCCTTCTGCAAGACCCGAAACCTAACTCCGAAGCCGACAGCTGCTGCACTCGTTGGGTTGATGGCGTGGTGGTGCAGTCAGATGGCTGTTTCAAGTAGGATGCAGTCCCATGACAGTTTGATCTGCTGGTTAATGGCAGCCTATCATGGGAAATCCAACGTACAAACAACGCCAGTACTGATAGCCTGATGCCGGTATTGGTAGACGTTTTCCATAATATCACATTGCTAGCACTTCGGCTGCCGCTCCCCGAGCCCCCTGCCTTATTGGAGTTCCTCGCGTGTTGGAAAATCCGGGGATCCCCCTTCGCTTCAGGATTCAGACTAACAGTCTGAAAGTCCTAGATTTAGAGTTTAAAGTCCTAGATGAAATCGTTTGGAGATGTAAACCTGAGAAGAACTCTCATCTCAATAAAAAAAAAAAAAAACCAAGTTTCATAAAATATATTTTCACCCAGCACTACTGCGCAATATAAACAACAGCTTGGCGATTAGCTGCAGAGAAAGTAGTTAGGATGTTCATGTGTCAAAGTTATATCGCCTGTGGTTACAACTATGCAGGAGTTTTTCATAAGCATATTAATACGGAGGGAGCCAGAGAAGTCTCAAATCGAATGTCGCTGGCAACCCCAGGTACAGCCACCTTACTCAGCTCATTGTCTCGTTGCCAGGTTTCCATTTGCCACTTTAGCCGACAACCGCAGTATGTTTGGCGCGATATACCTTGAGAACTTGGACATATTGGCCTTCTGTGAGACTGTGCCCATAAAATAAAGACGTGATTGTTAATCATCAGGGGTTAGGGTTACTCATGAAGATGGGGGTAAGAGTTAGCCAACGAGTTCGTGAGTTCAGGGTACACTTTTCTCCAGATATAGTAATATCTTATGCCCATGATCTTAAGTAGACCATTTCAAGCTAATTAAAAGTTTCCCTGACTTCATAGCTATTTTCTGGAATTACTTATGAAGTTTTAAAATATAATGATGGAAAATGAGGTTGATGGTCGTGATGCTCCTCCACCCAGAAGTCTTGGCTCACATTTAATTCAATTAGGTTTAGCGCGAAGAGCGAACCACTAGAATAGATAGCTTTACAACCATCATGATTCTTGATGCAACGGTCTGATAATTCAGCATACCAACTCCACGACATATTAATACACACGATCAGTATGCTATATAATAAATGCACGATCATACCCAAATAATATCAGTCACGAGAGATGCGCACTATACACTTTTTCCTTACAACAGCATCATCACATATGCAGCGGACTCGAAAACCAGATAACCACTAACAAACGATGTTTTGCTCTCAGTTTTCCCTTCTTACTTATAAGGTCTTTGAGCAAATTGATGTTGCAAGAAACCGTTTCTTACCACTTGGCCTACGCAGACCAGTTTACACTGTGACACTGGTAACTCATGGAACCTGTAACCGTCGAAAAAGAAAATAAGGTTTGATTGCCATGCAGGCTACAGCAGCTGCTGCAGGGGACGGCAAGCAACAATTGCGTCGCGTCACCGATTACTCGGAAAACGCGCGAAGACCTACGGGAACAACCATTTCGGCCAAGTTATATGAAAGACGATGTCCCAACCCGCTCCAAAACGCCGAGGCCGCCCCCCGAGGAAAGTGCCACAAACGGAAGAGGAGCGGCTCGCCTCGCAACGCGCGCGATCACAACGATACTACCAACGACAACACGGACAATCTGTTGATTCCCACCGCGTCGCCGTTGGATCGCAGAATGCGGAGTTTGTGTATCATTACCAACCCCATCCACCTGCTCTACCATCGACTACGAACCCCGTTATTGGCCTCCACCTAGAGCCGCATCTTAACATACCAACACCTTTAGAGCAAGATGTAGT